>NC_135900.1:75957709-76172709 GCF_964194155.1 Cetorhinus maximus | reverse complement strand
AAGAGAGTGAGGGGGAAACTGGGAAAATAACCCAGGAATGAGTCAGCTAGACTCCCAGATAAATGGTTGAATGAAGAGAAATCCGGAGAAGGGAACAGTCAGATGATAAAAGAAATTGGTTTGAAATATGCATGAAATGACTCAACATTGTAGGGAGAATATTAATACAGTAGCTTCAGTCTCTGGAACAGAGATCAGAAATCACAGCGATACACATCAGTAATAATATGGAACTTGCCTTTTGGGTCTCTCGAGTGCATTTTTTTGGTGAGCAAGTACTGTACCGAGAAATAGAACCCAATAGTTTGCAGCGCAGATAATGTCCTTATACCAACACCTCATCGGTTCTCACCATTGTTATATTCTGATTGGCGCCACTGAGCTAAGAGCCAACCAATGAGAAAATCCACCTGTCGCCTTGCATAGCAACTCATTGTGCAATACCCAGTGACAAGTCCCGTAAGGTGCCTTGTCACATGACTCAGTGGGTTTTGTTAATGGTATGATAATTATATTGTTAGAATACACTTGTGAAGAGCGTTGTTTAATTGAGTTCTTTGAGCACATATAAATAGGGGACACTATTAACAGGTCCAGGCAGTGGGCCATGGAGTGGGTTGTTAAACCAGACTGTCTGCCCCTATTCCGTGGCTACATTCATGCCCAGGTATCCCTGAAGAGGGGGTACACGGTGTCCGCAGGTATGCTTGAGGGCTTCCCCGACCAGCGGGTGCCCTAGGGCCTGGAGAACATCATCTTTTCGTTACAGTGCCCCTTAAAGGAGATGTTAATTTGCTTATTAGTTAATTTGTTTATTTTTGAGTCTTTAAAAGATGATAAATATGGGACAGCTGGTACAGTGGGAGAGAGGAGAGCTGTAAGGCTGAAAATAGTCAATAAATTCTCAGCAAAGGAAAACTCAGTGTCTTGGTTTTGACTTCACCAATCAGCTTGGATCCTCTTAGCAGCTTGCACTCTCGCCTATGAGACAGAAGGTTGTGGGTTCACGCCCCACTCCAGAAACCTTAAGCTTGTTACCTAAGCTAATGTTGCAGTGCAGTACTTGAAGGGATGCTGCACTCTCAGAGGTGTCATCTTTCAGATGAGACGTCAAACTGAGACCCAGTCTGCCCTCTCACATCAATGTAAAAGATCCCATTGCACTCGTCTAAGAAAGGCTGTTGAGTTCTCCCTGGTGATGTGGCCAACAGTTATCTTTCAACCAGCATTACTAAAGCTAATGATCTTGTTAGTTTATGGAATCCTGCTGTGTACAAATTGGCTACTGCATTTCCTATATTACAACAGTGACTACACTTCAAAAATTACTTCATTGGCAGTAAAGTGTTCTGAGGCATCCCAAGATAATGATAGGCTCTGTTTCAATGCAAGAGCATTGGTGATTCAGGAGAGTTCTAATCTGCCACACACAAGACATAGGATTGTTCCTCAGCCAATGCAAGTTAAGGTATTCTAAGATTTTGAAGGGGCTTGACAGGGTTACCACTACGAGGCGTTTCTCCTAGCTGGGGAATCTAAACCATGGGGGGCAGGAGGGGGGCCAGGCATTTAGGACTGAAATGAGGAGAAATTTCTTCACTCAAAGAGTTATAAATCTTTGCAATTCCCCACCCCAGAGGGTTGTGGATGCTTCATTGTTGAACATATTTAAGACTGGGATAGATAGATTTTTGGTCTCTCAGGGAATCAAGGGATTTGGGGAGTGGGCGGGAAAGGAGTTGAAGCCCAAGATCAGCCATGATCATACTGAATGGCAGAGCAGGCTCAATAGGCTGCATGGTCTACTCCTGCTCTGATTTCTTATATTCTTTACACCCACGGTTTTAAGTGACATTTGTTGCTGGTACCTTGCTGTGCTCTGCTTCTCGATTTCAGAGATACATGGGAGCATCTTGTAAGTTGTATGACAAAGCAACATTTCATTAAGTGCAATGCTTTCAACAAGAACTCTGAAATAACCCCAGTGTTCAGAAATTTCTCTCTCCGACACATGCCAGAGTATTTACAGTACAGGCCACGCAGTTCAACAGGTCCACGCTAATGTTCATACTTCACACGCGCCTCCACCCATCCATTTTCATCTAACCCTGCCAATATATTCTTCTATTCCTTTCTCCCTCATGTGTTTATCTAGCTTTCCCTTGAATGCACCTCAACCACTCCCTTTGGTAGCAAGTTCCACATTCTCACCACTCTCTGGGCAAAGAAAGTTGCCCCTTGTTGTAGCGTGGCCTTGTTGTCTATTTGTAATAGAGTTGATCTGCAAACAATTTTCTAAGTGGAAACATTAGGTTTATTTACAATACAGCCAGCTTCAACTACACATGTGTATTCAACTCCGTCTGTATCTCTACACTGTGGAGATAGCCCACGCTGCTAACACATTGGTTTACACAGATCATGTGATCTTACATAGGACTATTCTTAAAGGTACAGTCCAACAAACAAAACCATAATTACTACCTTCCTCCCCCTTTAATTTTGCTGTCCATATTGTATTTACAAGTTTATTTATCTCATGACATTATAATATTTACACAGGTTATGAAATTTACAAGTTCAGTCTTTCAGGTGGTTTCCTGGTTTGTGTGGAATGTCGCAGCTCCACAACTTCAGATTCTTTTTCAGGAACCACATTCTCTGGAACTGCATGGACATCAGGTACCTCAGTGGGCACTTGCAGTTCAGTGTCTTCCACTCTGATAGAGACATCAGACATGTCAGTCCTTGATTGGGCATCTTCAGCAGGGAACACTGGCTCAGTAATGGTCACAGGTGGTACCATATCTTGTTGTGGTATCTCTCTTTTTCTTAAATGGCCCACATCCTTAATGGTCCGGTCACTGAACTTACTTTACCAGGTAACCATTCCGGTCCTCCACCGAAATTCTTTACAAATACTTCTTCTCCAACAGTAAATTGTCTCTCATGACCAAGCAAATAGATTTTTGGTTTCCTTGACTCTTCTCCACCCTCCCCTCCAAATTTGGAAATATTAGGCTAAGCCTTGTCCTAAGATGACATCTCATCAACAATTCTGCAGATGTTGCTCCTGTCATCATGTAGGGGCTCGTCCTGTAGTGAGAAAGAAAGCGTGCAAGCTTGGTCTCCAACAAATCCACTGTTAACTTCTTTGTTCCTGCCTTAAAAGTTTGAACTGCCCTTTCCACCAGTCCATTTGCCCTGGGTCTTCTGATCTGGCCAGTGATCATTCCCCAGGGCAATGTCTTGACCAATCAAAGTCAAGCTGCTTGGTTTAAATTTCAAACAATGCTTGGCATGTTAACTGTCAATCACAATAAACTGGTGCATTCTCCATGGCAATGCCTCCACCAATCAGAGTCCACTTGACAACCAATCATCAATCTCTCCTCATACAGCATGAATATATTGTTTCCCCTGACATTGGTATTTTCTTGCAAATTGTTCTGATGAGTGCAAGACAAAAAGCTCCGACAAAAAATGTCTTTTTCAGCAATTAACAGTAACTGGAAAGTACTGTGTAAGTAGCCTAAGTTTCTTTCTTACTTCCAGCCTTAGGCAGGTAAGCACACTCTGCTGAGAGAGCTGAGTAGTTAATTAGCTAACTGGTTGAATCTAGCTTCTCAAAACCCAGTTCAGTTTTCTATAAATTCAGGATTCTTTAATGCAGCTAAAGCAAATGAGTGCATCTGAGGAACTGGGTGCACACCTGAGAATTTGGTGAGAGTGTGGGGAAAGGAGGTGTTTGTTTCCTTTTGATTTTGCTTTTTCTACCTTTTTCACTGGGTAGAAATAGGTTCTTACCCTACTACAGGGAAAGGAGCTAACTGTCTGGTGAGCATCTGGTAAGTGGTTCAGGTCTGCTCCAGTCCTAAGGTGTAAATAATATACAAACTGGTGGTAAAGTTAATAAAATATATAAAAGGGCAACATAAATAAGTGAGTAATATAATTAAGGAATTAATTAAAATGCATTAAGGATGGAAGGACATGTGATGCGTCAAGGCTGCAGTATGTGGAAACTCTGGATGCTAAGGTGATCCAGGGCAAACACGTCTGCAATAAGTGTTTACGGCTCGAGGAACTTCAGCTCAAAGTTATTGAGCTGGAGGCTGAGCTGCAGACACTGCGACACATCGGGGAGGGGGAAAGTTACCTGGATGCTTTATATCAAGAGGCAGTCACACTACTTCAGATAGGGCCTTCTGACTTAGTCAATGGTCAAGGATAGGAGGGTGTGACTGCGAGTGAGGCAGGTAAGGGGACTCAGAGAGCAGAAGTGCAAGAGTGTGAGCCTCTGCAATTGACAAATAGGTTTGAGGTTCTCTTAGCTTGTTTGGGTGAGAGCGAGGGCTACAAGGTGGATGAGCTCACTGGCCATGGCACCATGGTACAGGAAGCCTTTCAAGTGGGGGAAGCAGAAAAGAATGCAGTGGCAGGAGGGGACAATATAGTGAGGGGGATTGATACTGTTCTCTGTCGCCAAGAACAAGAGCCCAGACAGCTGTGTTCCCTGCCCAGTGCCAGGGTTCGGGAAATATGCTCAGTGCTGGTGAGGAACTTGTAGTGGGAGGGGATACAATTGTTGTTGTCCGTGTAGGTACCAATGACACTGGTAGAACTCAAAAAGAGATTCTGCAAAGAGAGTATGAGGAGCTAGGAAGTAAATTAAAAAAGCAGAACCTCAAAGGTTATAACTTCTGGATTATTACGTAAGCCATGTGCAAATTGGCATAGGGTACATAAAATTAATGCGTAGCTCAAAGACTGGTGTTGGACAAGCGGGTTCCAGTTTGTGGGGCACTGGCATCAGTACTAGGGAAAGTGGGATTGTACCGTTGGGATGGTCTTCACCTGAACCATGCTGGCACCAATGTTCATGTGAACCACCTAACTAGGGAAGTAGAGAGGGTTTTAAACTAAATAGTAGGGGGCAAGGGATCAAATGTGGACAGGCATGATACATCAAAGAGTAGAGACAAGGGAAGAGAGAAAGGTATTAATATGGGAAATGATAAACAGATCGTGACAGCAAGGGACAGAGAGTACATATCTAATCTTACCCGTTGATTTATTCTTAGAGGTTGCAAAAATAATAAATGAACAAAACTAAAGGCTCTGTATCTGAATGCACATAGCATTCAAAACAAATAAGATGAATTGATAGTGCAAATAGAGATAAATATGTACAGTCCAATAGCACGGAGACATGGCCATTACAGGATGCCATAGATAGGGATCTGAATATCGAAGGGTAGTGACTTCTAGGAAGGATAGGAAGTTAGGAAAAGGTAGAGGTTGGTTCTGTTAATTAAAGATGTCATTGGCACAATAGCGAGGGGTGATCTGAGTTCAGGAAACCAGGATATGGATGTGGTTTGAGTAGAGATGAGGAATGATAAGGGCAAGAAGTCACTTGTGGGAGTGGTGTGCATACCCCCTAATAGTAATCACATGGTAGGACAGGGTATCAAAGAAGAAATAGTGGGAGCTTGTCAGAAAGGTATGATGATTATCATGGGGCATTTAATCTACATATAGACTGGAATAATCAGATGGGCAAGTAGCGTAGATGACAAAATCATAGAATGTTTTTGGGATAATTTCTAGATCAGCACATTCTGGAGCCAACCTGAGAGCAGGCTATACGATATCTGATATTGTGCAATGAGAGAGGATTAATTCATGAATTAATGACCTCATAGTGAAGGCACCCCTAAGTAGCAGTGATCATAATATGATTGAATTTGACATTCAGTTTGAGGGAGAGAAGAGTGGGTCTGAGACTAGTAATTTAAACTTAAATAAGGGCAATTATGAGGGCATGAAAGCAGAGCTAGTGAAAGTGAATTGGCAATTTCGTATAAGGGACAGGCCAATAGAGATGCAATGGCAGACATTTAAGGGGATATTTCAAAATACACAGAATAGATACATTCCAATGAGAAAGAAAAATTCCAAAGGGAGGACACACCATCTGTGGTTAATTTAAAAAGTTAAAAATAGCATCAAACTTAAAGAAAAAGCATATAATTGTGCAAAGATGGGTGGCAGCTCAGAAGATTGGGCAGAGCATAAAAAAACAGCAAAGAATGATAAGGTTGGAAAAATTAGAGTACAAGGGAAAGCTAGCTAGAAATATAAAGACAGATAGTAAGAGTTTCTATAGATACTTTAAAAAGAAAAGAGTTAACAAAGTGTTGAGCATTGGCCCTATAGAAAGTGAGTCTGGGGAGCTAATAATGGAAAATAAGAAGATGGCAGACGAATTGAACAGGTACTTTGCATCGGTCTTCACTAGAGGATAACAAGTAACAACCCAGAAATAGCTGTATATCAGGAATTGGAAGGTAGAGAGGAATTCAAGAAAATTACAATCACCAGGGAAGTGGTACTTAGAACATTGTTGGAGCTGTGGGCTGACAAGTCCCCAGGTCCTGATGGATTTCACCCTTGGTCTTAAAAGAAGTGAGTAGTGAGATAGTGGATGCATTGGTTTTAATTTTCCAAAATTCAGGAAATTCGGGGAAGGTTCCAATAGATTGGTAAATAGTGAATTATCCAAAAAGGGATGGAGACAGAAAGCAGGAAACTATAGGCCAGTTAGCTTAACATCTATCATAGAAGTTATTATTAAATACATTACAGCAGGACACTTGGATAAATTCATGGTAATCAGGCAGAGTCAACATGGTTTTGTGAAAGGGAAATCATGTTTAACCAATTAATTGGAGTTCTTTGAAGAAGCAACAGGTGCTGTGGATAAAGGGTGTTCTGTAGGTTTTGAGAAGGCATTTGATAAGGTGCCTCACCAAAGGCTATTGCAGAAAACAAAAGCTCATGGTGTAGGGGGTAACATATTGGCATGGATAGAAGATTGGCTAGCTAACAGGAAACAGTAGGCATGAACAGCTCATTTTCTGGTTGGCAGGATGTGACGAGTGGTGTGCCACAGGGATCAGTGCTGGGACCTTAACTCTTTGCAACGTATATAAATTATATGGATGAAGGGACCGATACTATGGTTGCTACATTTGCTAATGACACAAAGGTAGGAAGGAAAGTAAGTTGTGAAGTGGACATAAGGAGGCTACAAAAGAATATAGATAGATTAGGTGAGTGGGGAAATACCTGACAAATTGAGTATAATGTGGGAAAATGTGAGGTTGTCCACTTTGGCAGGACGAATAAAAAAAGAAGCATATTATCTAAACAGTGAAGGATTGCAGAGCTCTGAGATGCAGAGGGATCTGGGTGTGCTGGTACATAACTCACAAAAAAGTTAGTATGCATGTGCAACAATTAATTAGGAAAGCTAATAGAATGTTATCATTTATTGCGAGGGGAATTGAATACAAAGATAGGGAGGTTATGCTTCAGTTCTACAGAGCACTAGTGAAACCACATCTGGAATACTATGCACAGTATTGGTCTCCTTTATTTAAAGAAGGATGTAAATGTGTTGGGAGCAGTTCAGAGAAGGTTTACCAGGCTAATACCTGGAATGGGAGGCTGGACAGGCTAGGCTTGTTTCTGCTGGAGTTTAGTAGAGTAAGAGGTGACTTGATTGAAACATATAAGATCCTGAGGGGTCTTGACAGGGTGGATGTGGAGAGGATGTTTCCTCTTGTGAGAGAATCTAGAACTAAGGATCATTGTTTCAAAATAAGGGGTCACCCATTTAGGATAGAGATGAGAAAAAGTGTTTTCTCCCAGGGGGTTGTGAGACTTTGGGACTGTCTTCCTCAAAAGGTCGTTGAGGCAGAGCCTCTGAATATTTTTAAGGCAGAGGTAGATAGATTCATGATAAGCAAGGGGGTGAAAGATTATTAGGGATTAGGAATGTGAAGTTGGTTAAAATTAGATCAGCCATGATCTTATTGAATTGTGGAGCAGGTTCGAGGGGCTGAGTGGCCTACTCCTGCTCCTAATTTGTATGTTTGTAAGCCTGTGCACCTTTATGCACTTTCTCCGATGCCTTGATATCCTATCTTCTTTCTATCCAATCTTTCTTTTGTTTCTTCTTCTGTTACTATCATTCTTACTGGACAGGGTATGTAGACAGCACAGGGAGAGAGGAGAATTCGCCTGGTCACTGGGTGCCAGTCACAGTGTCAACAAAGTGTGCAGATGTAATCACGAACAAAGCCTTAGATAATTTGACCAGAAATACCACAATATCACTAACATGCAGCAATGCAGAGAATCTGCCCCACGAGCAATTGTAAACTCTCTATCAGAGACAAGGCATCGGAGATAGGAAATCAGAGATCTGTAAAATGTGACGGAACTGGATGACACAAATAAAGATAGCTTATTAACTTGGACTGTGAGCTTAGAACAGGAGCACACGCAGGGAACATTAACAAGCCCGAAGCAAGTTTGGAGATCTGGAGGATTGTTTTTGTCTTGTCTACACAGGATGTGTGGAATGGACTCCCAGTGAGAGCAGTTAATGCCACTTTGATTACCTCCGTTATCAAATGCTGACTTAGTATAGGTTGGGAGCTGGACTGAGAAACAGATAGAGACCAGCAATGATTGATTGCTGGCTTGAGTATGTTAGAATCTGAATTTCCAGCAATGTGCAAATGTCAGGGATGAATAATGTGGCACTGAAATTCCAGACTGATATTTGCGTGCGTGTGTGTGTGTGTGTGCGTGTGCATGCACGTGTATGTGTATTGTTTGTGTGTTATTTTGTGAGCTTGAGTATATGTATTGTCAGAGTGTGTATGTGTTTGCGTCTTGCTAACAACACCCAGTTCTACCTCATCGCACCCCTCTGTTACTTCTGCTTGTCTGGCATCGTTTACTGGATGAGCAGAAGATTGTTCCAATTAGGTGTTAGGAAGAGCGAAGCCATTGTCTTCAATCCCCAGCACAAACTCCATTCCCTAGCCATTGCGATTCCATCCTGGCAGTCGGCTGAGGCTGTTCATAAACTTGGTGTCTAATTTGAACCCAGATGAGATTCCGACCACATATCTGTTCCTTCACCGAGGCACCTATTTCTGTCTCTGCAATGTTGCCCTTTCTGCATCCCTGTCGCAGCTTATCTGCTGTTAAAACCCTCGTCAATGCCATGGCTATCTTTAGACTCAGTTATTTCAATGCACTTGTGGCCAGCCACGATATATGCTCCGTAAACTTGATGTCATCCACAGCTCTGCTGCCCATGTCCTAACTCACACCAAGTCCTGTTTATTCATCACCTCTGTGCTCAGCAACCTACACGGCTCCTGATCTGTCAATGCCTCAATTCTAAAATTCTCGTGTGTGTGTGCGTGTGCGTATTATGAGTGCTCGGGACATGTCGCTCGTCTGCCTGGCTCCAGACGCACAAAGCAACTGCTATACTCAGAACTTGGCCTCAGTAGGAAACTCCCAGGAGGACAACAAAATGATTTAGGAATGTCCTCAAGGCATCCTTGAAGAGATCAAACAAGGCCCCCAACCCACGGGAGTCCCTGGCTTGTGACTGACTGTCATGAAGATATTAATGTATTTCATATTATTGGAAAATATTTTTCTTTTAAAATAGAGGTTTAGTCTGTGGGTGTGTCTTAATTGGGTTAAAGCCAGCTAGTCTGGGCGCTTTGATGTGTACTAGTTTTGATATGTAAGAGAGATAGAGTGCATTTGCATTTTTTGAATAGAGCATTCAAGAGGGGTGAAAACTACCACCTAGCTAGCAGATACCAAGCAATATGTTTATATTACTAATAAAATTGGCATTATGAAAGGGGTTTTATTGTTAGAGAGGATTAGTTCAGAGGTTGGTGATACAATGAGAATTTACATTCAATGAGCAGTGCTAGGTATAACCCCAGCAGTTTTGTTTGTAGAGCAGAGGCAATGTAAGATCAAAGCAGCTGAAAGCCTTCAACTGTCTCCACAGGAACCAAAGTGAAAGGAACCTCATTTTTTGAATTTGTAAGGAGAAAATGTTTTGCCTGGTGTCTGGTTAAGTCTATGATTTGCTGTGTTTTTTTTTAAATCATTCACAGGATGTGTGCTTTGCTGGCTGGGCCAGCATTTTTATTGCCCATCCCTAGTTACCCTTGAGAAGGTGGTGGTATATATTTTAGCCTGTGTAAATTAATAAAATGTTTCATTTAGTTTAATGTAAAACCTTGAACTGGTGGTCTGATTCCTGAATTTAGAGTTGCATTTCAAACATAACACTTAAAATTAAAGGTTATGACAGTCATTTAAAGTTTCCCTCTGGAATTTTAAAATAACTCTACCAACTGCTCAGCCATAACACTGGCCAAAGTGGAGAAGGTTCATTTGGGAAGATACCGAACATATCGAGAGACTTTGTTGGGAACGTGCAGAGGTGAAGTTGAGGTGTTGACGGAGCACACAAAGCTTCAAACAATTCATCTACCCAACCCGCTAAGCACTCACCACCCGCCCACCCACCCCCTGCACCGCATGTGGCAGATTTTGCAGACCACATATTGGACTTCTCAGAGCCCAGCGAATTGAGTGGAAGCAAGTCATCCTCAATCCTGAGGGTCTGCCTAAGAGGGTGTATTGTGTTTGTGTTATTATGCCCAGTAAAGACACACCATATTCCTATCTTTCAAGATCCAAACCTTATTCAATGTGTACTCTTTGAAATTGACTGTTTTTTCTGAAAACGGCCAATGAGCTGCTTTGATGGCTGCCAAAGGTTAGATGACCTGGCTTGTGTATTCAGAAACTGCCTCAGTGTGTCACAAAGACAAAAGGAGACATTCCAGACGAAGAGGTATCAACTACAGCCATCCTGGGACTATCAGGAGACATTCCTGAATTGAACGTTTTTTTCCTGAAGCAAAGGTGATTGTCTTAAACCCCCCCCTCCCCGCCCCTTGCCCCCACCCTCAGGATGAATGTTTCAAACAATAAAACCAGGATGTGGCTAATCTACCCAAGGCCACCACTATATCTGGTGTAGTAATTGAAATTATGAGGAGTCACATGGTAAGGCAGCAATATTTGTCCTTTTGTATTCTTTAAAACACTGTCTGCTGTACGACACAGACAGAACAGAAAAGACAGCAACGCCTTAAACAAACCGGAGGATGTAATGTCACAAGGTCTCCAATCTGTTCCTTCTCGGGTTCACCAATACAGCAAACTGATCTCCTGGTAACAAGAGTACAAGCAGCTAACTGTAACCTGTAGAAAGTCCATCTCTTCAAGAGATTCCTGAAACAACTTTGACATTCGACTCCAGCTGTTGAATTCACCTAAACTACACTTCAGGAGTGAAGACGTTGTCATCATCAGGCCTGCAATGTGCATTTTCCAGAATAAGACAATCACATGAATTATGAACTATTCTGTTTGCTTATAACCTGTAAAAGTGCATTAGTCTCTTTAACCACACTTTCCTTGAGTGTGTTTGTGTGTGTGTGATCGTGTGAGTGAGTGTTGCAGTGTTAGATTTTG
Source organism: Cetorhinus maximus (assembly GCF_964194155.1). NCBI lineage: Eukaryota > Metazoa > Chordata > Chondrichthyes > Lamniformes > Cetorhinidae > Cetorhinus > Cetorhinus maximus. Next base: position 76,161,261 of record NC_135900.1, on the reverse strand, counting down.
GGCTGAGCAGGTCTATAAACAATAAGATAAAAGCAAAAAACTGCGGATGCTGGAAATCCAAAACAAAAACAAAAATACCTGGAAAAACTCAGCAGGTCTAGCAGCATCTGCGGAGAGGAACACAGTTAACGTTTCTAGTCTGAATGACCCTTCAACAGAACTAAGTAAAAATAGAAAAGAGGTGAAATATAAGCTGGTTTAAGGGGGCAGGTGGGTGGGTAGAGCTGGATAGAGGGCCAGTGATAGGTGGAGATAACCAAAAGATGTCACGGACAAAAGGTCTATAAACAATCCTCTTTCTTTATTTAAAATCACGAGAAGCTTGCTGCTAGTTATTCAAATTGTCCACACACTCAGGGGTTAAAACACAGATATACATCTTCTCAAAAGCTGACAGATTGTGGAGAGACGGGAAGGGAGCAGGGATTTCAGCAGTTCCCTCTAACCCTGTCTGCAACAATTTGTACTGTCTGTGAATTGTGAGAGTGTGTTTACATTGAGGGTAGGGATCAGGTTAGAAGCATAGGTGAACCTTCATAAGAATATATTAGACCACAAACTCTGGGGAGCCTACGCCCAAACCTAGCAGAGAAGTAGTGCACAGGCAGTTTAGGTTAGCTACTTTATGCAGAGAGTGGAGAGTATGTGAAATGCATTGCTTTTGTAAGTCAGGGGAGACAGTGTGGAAAACTGAGTGTAAAAGAGATATTTGCAGAGTTGAATGTTTGCAAGTTTAGATGTTTGGGAGGCTAAATGTTTGCAAGCGATTAGTTTAGATATTTGAGGGATTGAATGTTTGTGAGTAATCGATTTTTGTTATTGGACTAATTTATTTTATCCTTGTGCTTTATGGGATATCTCTGTGTCCCTGCTTGCAGAGGCCAGCTGTTGGTCTTTGTTGTCATTTCTAAACCCAGCACTGGGGGTTAACCAGCTATTCTATCCCCTGTTCTGCTCCAAAACTGAACAGGCAATTGCTCCCATGTGCATGTGTCAATAGATGGCCTGTTTGTGTGTGAGGATTCAGCAACAAAGAAAGACTTGCATTTCTGTAGTGCCTTTTGTGGTTTTAGGATGTCATTAAATGCTTTACAATGAAGCGCTTTTGAAGTCTAGTCACTGTTGTAATGTAGGAAGTGGCAACCAATTTACACACAGCAAGGGTTAAATTCAAATAAGCACCAGGGAAACCTCCCCTGCTCTCCTTCAAAATAGCCTTTTACATTCAACTGAGAAAGCAGAAGCTCCTTTGGTTTAAAGTCTCACCCAGCAGCACTCTCTCAGCAGTGCACCGGAGTTTCAGCCTCGATTTTTGTGTTTACGTCCTAGAGTGGGACTTGAACCCACAACCTTTGACTCAGAGGTAACCAGTGAGCCATGGCTGACAAGTAACCTTCTGATTCATAGGTGAGTGTCTAATAGCTTTAAGTGCCTTCCTAATTTTTTCAACACAGCCAATCTCTGGAGATTCTTAGGATGGTTTTGGAAAATTGTGCTCCCGGAATAGAGCCTCACATTCAGAATACGTGTATGCACTTCAGATGAGAACTCAAATTACTGCAGTGCACTCCCGGTAGGCTGAAGCCTATGGCTCTTGGATAATTTGATAACCAGACTTTTTGGGAAAGAATTTTGTGACATAATGATATTTTCAAACACCATTTCTGTTTTTCTTTGACCAAATCTCTGTACCACTTTGAACTGGTGAATATCTCAAGGGAGAAGAAAAGTCAAGAATGACAATAAACATGGCAGCAATAAGTGTAAATAAAAACAGAATCTACTAATGTTAAACCTTGAAAGTTAGGCCAAGGCCCATGGTGCAGGACGCAACCTGGGCCCACGGTGCAGGACGCAGCCTGGGCCCACGGTGCAGGACGCAGCCTGGGCCCACGGTGCAGGACGCAGCCTGGGCCCACGGTGCAGGACGCAGCCTGGGCCCACGGTGCAGGACGCAGCCTGGGCCCACGGTGCAGGACGCAGCCTGGGCCCACGGTGCAGGACGCAGCCTGGGCCCACGGTGCAGGACGCAGCCTGGGCCCACGGTGCAGGACGCAGCCTGGGCCCACGGTGCAGGACGCAGCCTGGGCCCACGGTGCAGGACGCAGCCTGGGCCCACGGTGCAGGACGCAGCCTGGGCCCACGGTGCAGGACGCAGCCTGGGCCCACGGTGCAGGACGCAGCCTGGGCCCACGGTGCAGGACGCAGCCTGGGCCCACGGTGCAGGACGCAGCCTGGGCCCACGGTGCAGGACGCAGCCTGGGCCCACGGTGCAGGACGCAGCCTGGGCCCACGGTGCAGTTCTTGAGCGGTTTTTTTACATCAAACTACATGAGACATTTATAAATTTACACAAGTTAAACATATACACATGGCTACAAATTACGACTATCATAACTTTTTAACAAATTACCAAACTAATCTCCATTAAGGGCAACAACAACCCATAGACTTTAACCAGACACCAGGCAAAGCATTTTCCCCTTACAAATTCAAAATGAGGTTCCTTTCATTTTGGTTCCTTTGCAGACAGTTGTAGGCTTACAGCTGCTATGATGTTACAAGCCTCTGCTCTGCACACACATACTGCTTTGTTATATCCAGCACTTCTCTTTGAATGTAAGTTCTCATTGTATCACCAGCCCCTTTAAAATCCATCTCTTTAATAATAAAACCCCTTTCATAGAACCAATTTAATTAGTCATATAAACATATTGCTTGGTCTCTCCTTGATGGGGGAAGATTTCACCCCCAGTCTTTGAATGCTCTATTCAACAAAATGCAAGTGTACCTCTACCTCTCTGTTTACATCTCAAAGCTCCTATACATAAAAGCACCCAGACTAGCCGGCTTTAATCCAATTAAAACACACAGACACACCCACAGACTAAACCTCTATTTTAAGATAAATAATTTCCAATAACATTATATACATTAATAGCTTCATGACTCTAGGCCCACAGTGCAGCACACACAACCTGGGCTCAGAGTGCTGGACTTTTGAGCCCACATGTCTTGGAATCTCTGTATAGATTATTGATTGAGAACTACTGCCCAGTATATAGCGGACAGGCTTTGGTGAGTCAGGAGGTGAGTTATCCTCAGCAGAATTCCAAGTCTCTGACCAACTGCCTTAGTATTTATACGGCTAGTCCAGTTCAGTTTCTGGTCAAGGGTAACCCCCAGGATGTTGATAGCGGGGGATTCAGTGATGGTAATGCCACTGAATGTCATGGGGAAATGGTTAGATTCTCTCTTGTTGTTGCCTGGCACTTGTGTGGTGCAAATGTTACTTGCCACTTGTCAGCCCAAGCCCGGTAATTGTCCAGGTCTTGTTGCATTTTGACACGGACTGCTTCAGTATCTGAGGAGTTGCGAATGGTGCTGAACATTGTGCAATTATCAGTGAACATCTCCACTTCTGACCTTATGATGGAAGGAGGATCATTGATGAAGCAGCTGAAGATGGTTGGGCTGAGGACACTACCCTAAGGAGCTGAGATGATTGACCTCCAACAACCACAACCATCTTCCTTTGTAGCTGGGTATGACTCCAACCAGTGGAAAGTTTTCCACCTGATTCCCATTGACTTCAGTTTACCAGGCCTCCTTAACGCCACGCTCAGTTAACTGATGTCTTGATGTCCAGGGTGGCCTTCCTCACCTCATTCCAGCTTACTGGGTCTGATTCCTCCTCCCGCAGTCTGTGAAATGACAATTGCTAACCGTTTTATAACTAGTAGATGTGACTGAACAGACTGGGATTCTTATCATAGAATAGAATCATAATGATCTTGATTGCCCTCGAGGTGAAGGTGATTATGTCCATCACCTGGGTGTTTGGTAGGGTTTGGATGGGTATGTAGGTGACAGCTAGGGGAGATCTGTGCCTGAAAGGTTCTGCTGCAAATGACTCGGTTTGCTGGCTCAGGATTTCCCCTCCTTGTGTTTTCTCTCTGCCTCCAACATGAACTTGCGTTTGAAGAAGGCTGCACTGTTTTTAAATCATTGCTCCAGATTCAGCTACCTGAGTGAACTTCTCCCAGGAGTCAAAGTCAATAGCGAAACTATATAGAATGACACAATACAGAAGGAGGCCACTTAGCCCATTACTGCCTATGTCAGCTCTTTCAAAATGTGATCCAATTAGCTTTAGCTCAGGTCTAACCAGTAAAGATTTAGCATAACAACCTTGCTTTGTATTCTGACCCTATTATTAAAGCCAAGGATCTCCTATACTTTTTAACATCCTTCTCAATGTCTCAGATTTGTGTACATATTCCCCCCGGTCTCTCTGTCCTTGCCCTTCTCCCCTTTAAAGTTCTACTGCTTCGTTTATATTGTCCCTCCTCATTCTTCCCATTAAAATGTATCGCTTCCCACTTCTCGGTGTTAATTTTCATCTCCCCTGTGTCTGTCTATTTGACCATTCAGTATCTATGTCCTCCTAAATCAGTCAACCATCCACCTCATTGTTTACCACATTTCTGAGTTTCAGATCATCTGCAGGCTTTGAAATTATGCCCCGTATACCCAAGTCTAGATCATTAATGTATATAAAGAGGTATTATTTATATGTGGAAAATAGCAGGCTGAGGGGAGACTGAAGAGAAGCTTTTTTAATTATGAAAGGATTTGATAAGTTAGGCATAGATGTTTCCACTTATGGGGGTTCAAAACTAGGGGTCATAACTATAAAATAGTCACTATTAAATCCAATAGGGAATTCTGGAGGAACTTTTTTTTTCCCAGAGAGTGGTTAGAATATGGAACTCACTACCAAAAGGAATAGTTGAGGTGTCTAACATAGATGCATAAGTAGAGGCACAGAAATAGGTAGATATTCAGAGACAGTGAGAGGGGTCAAGGAATAACAAGATATTCAGAGAAAGAGATGGAAGAAGTTGTCCCTGGTATGACCTGCCCACCAGCAGGACAGACCCACCAGAGGTGGCAGCACAGTGGTATATAATCAGGAGGGAATTGCCTTAGGAGTCCCCAACATGGGCACAGGAGCCCATGAAGTCTCATGGCATCAGGTCAAACATGGGCAAGGAAACCTCCTGCTGATTACCACGTACTGCCCTCCCTCAGCTGATGAATCAGTACTCCATGTTGAACACCACTTGGAGAAAGGAGTGAGGGTGGCAAGGGTGCAGAATGTACTCTGGGTGGGGGAACTTCAATGCCATTCCCGCAGATGCACTTAAGGGGAAACTAGATAAACACATGATGGCAAAAGGAATAAAAGGTTGTGCTGATAGGGTGAGGTGAAGAGAGGTGTGAAGATTCTTGTGTAGAGTATAAACACTGGCATGGAACTGTCGGGCTGAATGATCTGTTTTGGCTCTGTACACGCCATGTAATTCTATGTACGTTGGTAGCCCGAGTTTCAAACCACATAGCATGATCCAGGGAAGAGGAGGGGTGGAGGCCATGGGAAGGAGTGAGGAGTAGGGGCGCAGAGGGCAAACTAATGACAAAATGCTGCTGCAGTTCCAGCTGTGAAGAGCCATGTGTGACATACACGATCATCCCTTTTCAGCAAACAGAAATGAACCAGTAATGAGATCTCACTCTGTCAGCAACAGCAAAGTCTTATCACTGCTGGTCCAGGTTCCAAGCAAAGCATTTTGTCCTCTGCACCTGCTAGGTGTTTAATTTATGTGTGTGTGTGTGTGTGTGTGCGTGTCTGTAAAGGATGATAACGGAGAAACAACTGCAAAAGAGCTTGCTGCCTAAGTCATTCATTTCCTCATTGCATTTCCTCCTCCTCCCAAACTCCGAAGTTAACCGGCACCTTCCTTCATCACAACTCAGGTCTTGAGCTTTTTTCCTAGAGGATGATTGAAGGGTGGCCTGGATGGTTCACCTGCACCACAGGCTTCAACATGCTCATCCTTATCTATTGACCAGTGCCTACTGATCCAGGGTCACCTACCCGGGAGTGTCCCAGGAGAACTGCCCTCAGAGATTCACCCTCCACACAAAGTCTTCATTGTTAGTGATTACAGGTGGAAGTAGTCCTTTAGGCCACCTCTGCCAGAGGCCCGGAAAAACCAATAGCCACAAAGGTGACATCCACCCTCAATTTCCATTTGTCTGGTTCTTTCCTGGCCACCACAGAGACAGCTCTGATAGTAGTTATTGAGCAGGGCTCGGCTGCATCAAGTGAATCCCTGAGACTTTCTTCAGCAAGGCAGTCAATCTTCTATCAGCTTCCCTCATTCTGCAATGGGCAAGTGATCTCAGAATGAAAGGGCAGCGGGAGAAATGTCTGGCTGCAGAATTTCAAAGGTCCAAGTTTGGGGGTTGGTAACTGAAGGCCGCCCAGGCACATACTCCTATTGTTTTTCTGGTATGACTCACCAGGTCACTGGAACCCAGTCAGTGACATTTCCTCAGACCCGTTAACAAGCTCGAGGGCATGTGTAGCTGTGGTGGCAAGATGATTGTGGGTGGCCTTTCCTCTCCTTGCATCATGTCCTACCACCTGCTGCCATCTTGTCATGCCAGCCAATGAAGTGGTCTCGTGATATAAATTAAGGAGCATTCACAGATATTCCAACTGCACCCCATCTTGTGCATCAGCTAGCTTGGATTAGAATAAGCTGCTGTGTGAATCCATCTAAAGGTGCCGATTTTTCAAGGTTTTCTATTTAAACCATTAGCTTCCCGTGGTGCACTGGAAGCTGTTCTGGTTAGCAAATGGAGGACTGCGAGGCTGAGAGAGGGGCTTTGTAGAGGCCAGCAGTAAACATCAAATGGCAGCGAGATGGTCTATCACAGAGTCTTACTTCATGACCTTTCAGAAAGCATCAACCCTGGCCCAGAGCTTCTCGTCTGAGTCAGAGGTATGTGTGTCCAAGCCCTGTTCCACAGACTTGAGCCCATGATCTAACCATGGAGCACTCCCTAGCAGGACTGAGGGAGTGCTTCACTGTTGCAAGTGCTGTCTTTTGGATGAAAGGTCTGCTCTCTCCAGGTGTATGTAAAAATTCCCCCCGCACGTTCTACCTGGTGTCCTGGCCAATATTTGTCAAACATCACTGAAAACAGATGTTCGGGTCATTATCTACTTGTGTGTGTGGGATCTTGCTGTGCACAGGTAGGCTGCCACAATTTCTACATTGTAACAGTGACTACACTTCAAAAAAAAACTTCATTGGCTGTAAAACACTTTGGGATAGCCCGAGGTAGTGAAAGGTGCTATGGAAATGCAAGTTCTACTTTATCTGGTGCTGTAGGAATTCAGTTCACACCTTCTGTCGGGGTGAGTATTCCTGTCCTCTGGGTAGAGTGCCTTAATGCCAGTCAGGGATGTTACCTTATTCAGTGGCTACTCCAGCCATCGAGCAGTTTCATTTTTCCTCACACAGACGTTGGAAATGGGGGAACACAATTGCCGATCGCTGATTTCTTTGTCATCCAGATGCATCCACTTTGCTTTCAGTGGAAAACAGCCCTTTGATCCTGACCCTCACCCCTTTCCAAGCTGACAAGGCACCAGTTTTTCTCAGCCCTTCTCAATGTAGAAAACACACCATCGCTCAGAATGGTGTCCAGGGTGGGAAAGAGCAGAATGAAAATGTGGGGACTCTAGATTAGGGGGGGGATAGAGAGCAGCCAAGAAAGAGAATCTCGAAGGGTGTGTTGCCTACCCTGTGCCAGGGTAAAGGATATCTCACGCTGGCTGGAGAGGAACTTGGAAAGAGAGGGCATAAATCCAGTTGTCAGTGGTCCATGTTGGACCAAACGACTTGGGTAGGAACAGGGAGGAGGTCCTGATGAAAGAACGTCAGCAGTTAGGCTTGAAATGAAAAAGCAGGACCTTGAGGGTAATATTCTCTGGATTATCATCTGAGCCAGGCACAAACTGGTGTAGGAGCAGACAGGTCAGCAGAATTAGCATATGGCGAAAGGACAGCTGTAGGAAAGAGGGTTCCTTTTCATGGAACAGGAAGGAGCTGGGATGGACTCCACCTGAATGGGAATGGGGCTCACATCCTGATGGAAAGGGTAAATACCGAGGTGGCAGAGGCTTTGAACTAGTAAGGGGTGGGTGGAGATCTAGAAGAAATGTAAGCACCCTAAATGCAAAGAACAAAAGGCCAAGCGAACATCAGAATGAATAAGGTAAGGAGAGGACATTGATGGCAAGGGAGTAGTTAATTATAGAACAGGAGTCTAAAAAAGGTTCAACGTAAAGTGAGAGGAAATCCTATTAAGAAGTGAGTTAATATGTCTACACAACAATGCACAGGGTATTGCTCAAAGAAGAAACATGTTGAAGCTTTCCATCTTGCACTCATCAGGACCCTTCCCAAGAATATACCAATATAAGGGGAAAGCAACAACTTACACCGTACAAGAAGAGAGTGTTGATTGGTTGGCAAGTGGACTCTGATTGGTAGAGGCATTGCCATGGAGAATGCACCAGTGATGGTGACTGCCAAATGCACAGTGTCCATAATAAAACAGCGGAGCTGGATGCAATCCCTGCATTGGGAGGAACCAGACATAGTAGAAATTATTGAGACATGACTACAGAAAAATCAGACTGGAAATTAAACATTGCAGGAACATAGAAACTTAGAGAATAGGAACAGGAGTAGGCCATTCAGCCCATTGAGCTTGCTCTGCCATTCAAACAGATCAAGGCTGATCATCCACCTCTATGCCATTTTCCCACTATCCTCATATCTCTTGATGTTGTTAGTTTGATGTCAGGGTATAACATATTTAGAAAAGATAGCGAGGGAAATGGGGAGGTGGAGTAGCTGTACTCATTGGAGATAACATGGCAGCAGGTCAGAGGCTAGGAACCATAAGACCATAAGACATAGGAGCAGAAATTAGGCCATTTGGCCCATTGAGTCTGCTCCACCATTCAATCATGGCTGATAAGTTTCTCAACCCCATTCTCCCAACTTCTCCCCGTAACCTTTGATCCCCTTACCAATCAAGAACCTATCTATCTCGGTCTTAAATACACTCAATGACCTGGTCTCCAAAGCCTTCTGTGGCAATGAATTCCATAGATTCACCACTCTCTGGCTAAAGAAGTTTCTCCTCATCTCTGTTCTAAAAGGTCTTCCCTTTACTCTAAGGCTGTGCCCTCGGGTCCTAGTCTCTCCTACTAATGGAAACATCTTCCCCATGTCCACTCTATCCAGGCCTTTCAGTATTCTGTAAGTTTCAATCAGATCCCCCCTCATCCTTCTAAACTCCATCGAGTATAGACCCAGAGTCCTCAAACGTTCCTCATATGTTAAGCCTCACCTCCTGACTCCCCAAAGCCTTTCCACCATCTCTGAGGCACAAGTCAGGAGTGTGTTGGAATATTCTCCCCTTGGCTGGATGAGTGCAGCTCCAACCACATTCAAGAAGCTCGGCACCATCCAGGAGAAAGCAGCCCGCTAGATTGGCACCACATCCACAAACATTCACTCCCTCTGCCACCGACAGACAATGGCAGCAGTGTGTACCATCTACAAGATGCACTGCAGAAACTCACCAAGGCTCCTTAGGCAGCACCTTCCAAGTCCACGACCGCTACCATCTAGAAGGACAAGGGCAGCAGACACATGGGAACACCACCACCTGCAAATTCCCCTCCAAACAACATACCATCCTGACTTGGAAATATATCGCCGTTCCTTCACTGTCGCTGGGTCAAAATCCTGGAACTCCCTCCCTAACAGCACTGTGCCTACACCACATGGACTGCAGCGGCTCAAGAAGGCAGCTCACCAACACCTTCTCAAGGGCAGTTAGATATGGGCATGAAAAATAACGAAGTATCAATCAGAATAATTGGTGTAATCTACAGACCACCGAATAGTGGAAGCGAGGTGGAGGAAGAAAAATGCAGGCAAATCAGGGAATGAAGTAAAAGAACAGAGAATAATCATCATGGAGTATTTTCAATCACTCTGATATTAATTGGACAGAAGAGTTAGGTAAAGAGGGTAAGGAAATGGAGTTTCTCCAATGTGTACAGGAGTCTTTTTTTAACCCAGTATATAAAAAGCCCAACAAGAGAATATTTGCTATTGGATCTAGTAATGGGGAATAGACCAGAACATAAAAGAGAAGTATAAGTGGGGGAACATTGAGGCTTAAAGATGATGATAGAGAAGGATTGAACAATAGATTGGAGAAAAGCTGACTTTGAGGGCCTGAAAATGGAACTTGGGGAAATAAAATAGGAACTGATATTGGTGAATAATGATGTAGAACAGCAATAGGAAACGTTTAAAACGGTGTTCAACAGAGTGCAGTAAAATATATTCTGCTAAAAGAACAAACTAAACACTTGTGAGAGTCCATGGATGAATAAAGACAGAAGGGAACAAGTGCGAGTTATGAAAGAGGCAAGTATGAAGTGCACAGACAGCAGAGGAGTGCATGATCAGAGAAAGTACAAAAAGGCTAGATAGAAGTCAAAAAAACAATTAGCAAGGCAAAGAGGGACTATGAAATTAAATTATCAAGGAACATAAAACAATATAGTAAAATATCTCACAGGCACATCAATTCTTGCGAATATCTAGTTCATGGTTCATGTGTTTTAGAATATCATTTTTAGTTTTAGGAATTAATGTCTTAAGTGTAGAAAGTGGGATAAATGCAGTTAAAGCAAGCTTGGAGCCTATTACACTTAATAGGTTGTGGTCATCTTGCCGTAAAAGGTTAACAGCTAGAGAGGTAAGGTAATTATCTCCTGACTCCCTAAAGCCTGTCCACCATCTACAAGGCACAAGTCAGGAGTGTGATGGAATACTCTCCACTTGCCTGGATGAGTGCAGCTCCCACAACACTCAAGAAGCTCGACACCATCCAGGACACCATCCAGGACAAAGCAGTCCACTTGATTGGCACCCCATCCACAAACATTCCCTCCCTCCACCACCGACGCACAGTAGCCTCAGTTTGTACCATCTACAAGATGCACTGCAGGAAGTCGCCAAGGTTCCTTCGACAGCACTTTCCAAGCCTACGACCACTACTATTTAGAAGGACAAGGGCAGCAGATAGATGGGAACGCAACCAAAGTTGTGCCCCTCCAAGTCACTCACCATCCTGACTTGGAAATATATCGCCATTCCTTCACTGTCGCTGGGTCAAAATCCTGGAACACCCTTCCTAACAGCACTGTGGGTGTACCTACACCACATGGACTGCAGCAGTTCAAGAAGGCAGCTCACCACCTCTCAAGGGCAACTAGGGATGGGCAATAAATGCTGGCCCAGACAGTGAAGCTCACATCCCATGAATGAATAAAAAAAAATTAAAATACAGGATTTTGGAAAAGACCTAAAGAAATGGCAGTTCAAAAGGTTACCCATGTTTGTTTAATTAAGCCAGTATAGAATAGAACTACAAAACTACAAAGGTGGGCTAACTTAGCTAAAGAAATGGAGACGTAATGTTTGAAATCCTTGCAGTAATGGCAGCCCAGGGAAATGTTTTTGTTTTGGGAGTTAGAGCTAATTGAGTTTAAAAGCATTCAGTAAACCCTGAAAGGGCCTAAAACTCATTTACTTCATCAGATCAAAAAAGAAGTTATAAATGAGTGATAATTAATCTAAATGTCAGTTTGAGGACAGCCCAGAGCAGGCTACCTTGTGATGGAGATGAGTGGAGTTTAGGAAGGTTCCCTGGTTTTAGTTTACCTGAGTATTTTTGCTGAGAGAGTTAGTTGCAGCTTGGAACTGGTGTGTGCAGTTTGCAGCTCACTGAGAGAAGATAGCCAAAGTAAATGATAGTTAGCTAGGCCTACATTGTAAGAAAAATAAAAAACTGGATTCATCATTCACCATGAGGAATGTGGGTAAGGCTTCATCTCAGTTTTAATCTGGTGAGGGAACGGAAGGTGGAAGATTGCTTTAAGAAGAGTTATATGGACTCGAAACATTAACCCTGTTTCTCTCTCCACAGGTAATGCCAGACCTGCTGAGTTTTTCAAGCATTTTCTGTCTTGATTTCCAGCATCCGCAGTATTTTGATTTTATACTATTATGGAAGATTGCCTAGTTTGCCAGTCATGGGAGAATCTACAGTGGTCCTCACAGTGCCTTATTACAAAAGAAAACAATCAGCTGAATTAGCTTGGAAGTATTGAAAAGTAACCAAAACAAGGGATTGAGGCCTGAGAATAGCTGGTGCTGAGGAGAATTCTCCAGGGGACTGTGGCATGTTTATGGGTAGTCCCTACAGAAGTAAATAACTTTAAGATTGATGTGTCTTATAAGAGAAGTCTTGTGGGAAGTAAGAAATAAACCTGAATTTACAACACCTAGTTAATAGCTGTAGTTTTAACTTCATCATATTTGTTTTGTTTAATTCTTTTATATACAATAAAGCTTACTTTGTTAAAAAAAAAGTGAAATGTTGTGGTGTAGTTCTAATGGTTAAAACAAGGTATTTGGATTTCTTTTTAAATGTTAATGGTCCCTAACAGAATTGTAACACAATAAAAAAAGGTTGACTGTGATGGGAATAGACAGGATAATAACACGGGTTACAACAGAGAGATGACAGAAATATTAAATAATTATTTTGCTCAGTATTTACCAGGGAGATATGATAGGTAAACATGACATTGAATGATGAGATGAGCAATGAGAAAAGTACATTTAAAATTTTTAAAAAGGGATGTATTTAATAAACTAAACAAACTTAATGAGGATAAAACCCCTGGTCTGGATGGATTGTATCCATGTATTTAAAAAGAATCTAGGTAAAAGATAAGAAACATTACTATTCATAGTTAATAATTCATTTTTTAAAAAGGGGTGGTACTGGTGGAGAACTAATGTGATTCCTGTATTTAAGAAGGGGGGTGGGAGTGCAGAACATGTCCAGGGATTTATAGACCAGTCAGTTTAATACTGGTAGCAAGAAAAATAATGGAATCCTTATTAAAGGAGAGAATAGAAGAACATCTAGAAATGTGAAATACAATTATGAATAGTCAACATGGAGTTCAAAAGGGAAAATCCTGCTTGATCAACCTTATTGAAATTTTTGAGGAGTTAACAAAGAGAATAGACATTGGTAATGTAGTAGATGTAATTTATCTGGATTTTCAAAAGGCCTTCGATAAGGTGACTAATGAATAAGGTCAGAGAATGTGGAGTCAGGGGACAAGCTGCAGGATGGATTGCTCACTGGCTTCAAGACAGAAAGCAGAGAGCGGGAATAAAGGGTGGTTATTCAGAGTGGCAGAAGGTGGGAAGAGGAGTTCCACAAGGATCAGTGCTGGGACCCTGTTGTTTACAATTTACATTAATGATTAGGAATTACAACAAATTTGGCGGGTTGGAGGGATAGTCAACACTGAGTAGGACTGCAACAATCTTTGCAATTATTAATAGAGGACATTAATAAACTTGTGGAATTGGAAAATGAAGTAAAACACAGAAAATGTGAGGTAGTACATTTTGGCAGGAAGAATGGGGAGGACACTTTTTACCTGGAAGGTATGAGTCTAAGTGGGATAGAGGAATAAAGGGATCTGGGAGTACAAATATACCAATCACTGAAAGTTGTGAAGTTGTGCCACAGATTTGCAAAGTCATTAAAAAAAAGCAGACCATTCACTAGGTTTTATTGCTGGAGGGATATGATTGAAAAGAAGGGAAGTTATGCTAAACCTAAATAGAACCTTGATTAAACCACACCTTTTTTACTTTCATGGGATGCGGGCATCACTGTCAAGACTTGCATTTTTTGCCCATCCTTAATTGCCCTTGAATTGAGTGTCTTGCTAGGCTATTTGAGAGGGCATTTATGAATCAACCACATTGCTGTGGGTCTGGAGTCACATGTAGGCCAGGCCAGGTAAGGATGGAAGATTTCCTTCCCTAAAGGACAATAGTGAACCAGATGGGTTTTTACAACATTCAATGAGAGTTGTCACTGTCAACGTTACTGAGATTAGCTTTCTATAATTCCAGATTTATTAATTGAACTAGGATTCGAACTCCTGCCCCTAGTGCATTTGCCCCCAGTGTGTTTTCCTGGGTCTCTGGATTACTAGTAGGGTGATGTTATCACTGCACTGCCATCTCATTCCCATCGGAGTACTGCATACAATTTTGGTCACCTTATTATAAAATGAATATAGAGACGTTGAAGACATTACAGAGAAGATTTACAAGGATATCAGAAATGTGTGGGTATACATATGTGGTTGACTCTTAAATGCCCTCTGAACAAGGGCAATTTGGGATGGGCAATAAACACTGGCTGAGCCAGTGACGCCCACATCCCATGAACAAATAATAAAAGGAAAAGATTGACAAGCTGTGCCCCTTCTCTCTTGCAAATAGAAGGCTGAGGGATGAGCTAATAATAGAGGTCTTTAAAATTATGAAAGGTTTAACAAAGTGGATATGGAGAGAATGTTTCCACTTCTGGGGAAGAGCATAACTAGAGGGCAATATTAAAAGAAAGTCACCAAGAAATCCAATCAGGAATTCAGAAGAAACTTCTTTACCCAGAGAGTGGTGAGAATGTGGAACCCACTACCACAAGGAGTGGTTGAAGTGACTAGTATAGAGCATTTCAGGGGAAACTAGACAGGAATATGAGGATAAAAACAAAAAACTACTGCGGATGCTGGAAATCCAAAACAAAAACAGAATTACCTGGAAAAACTCAGCAGGTCTGGCAGCATCTGCGGAGAGGAGCACAGTTACATTTCGAGTCCGAATGACCCTTCAACAGAACTAAGTAAAAATGGAAGACTTAGTTCTGTTGAAGGGTCATTCGGACTCGAAATGTTAACTGTGTTCCTCTCCGCAGATGCTGCCAGACCTGCTGAGTTTTTCCAGGTATTTTTGTTTTCGTTTTGGATTTCCAGCATCTGCAGTTTTGTGCTTTTAGCTATTTAAGCTGTCTTGGGCCTGGTCACTGTTTTTTTGCAGGTATTTGTTAGCCAACCTTTTCCAAATCAAGGAGTCTGTGTGATAGCTTTTGAAGAGAAAGTGTCAGGAGTAGGCTTATGTAGTGTTACCTTGTCACCTTGCATTTATTCACACAAAGGGTAGTGGAAACTTGCAACTCGCCCTCACAACAGGCTGTGGATGCTTGGAATTAATTGGACATTACAAGGCTGAGATTGATAGTTTTATTGGGCAAGGATATCAACAGAGCAAAGGAAGGTAAATAGAGTTGAGGTACAAATCAGCCACAATCTAATTGAATGGTGGAGCAGGCTTGAAGGTCTGAATAGCCTTGTCCTGTTTGCATAATATTTCCTATCATCCAAAATCAAGTGATGAAACCAGGATCTCATTAAGTTGAAGAGGCTTCTATGTTCATTCATTTCCTAGACAAACTTACCTAGGTAAATGAAGCTTCCCCCTGCCCCCACTTCTAAACTATGGGAAGTACAGGTTTGACTATGGGAGTAGCCAGGAAAATGGAGGGGTAAAATATCTACAGTGCAGAATTGTATTCCTAGTACACCCGTGTGAAAAGCTCATAGAATACCTACACTGCTCTCGTTAGGCTGACCAGTCATGCAGGACTGTGGCTTACAGATATCAGCAGCCTTTAGTGAACCAATCCCATTGTGGCCATTCTTCACTTTCGAGCCTGAGTCAATTCTGTGAGCATCACCGGGGTATTCGACCATAGGGTGAGCCATTAAAGGGCCCAAGTAGAAGTAAACAATCCTTCTGAGTTACTTGAAGACAGCAACAGAGTTTTCTCAGTGTTCTGCACTAACATTCCTCCCTCAACAAGACCACCAAAGACACAACGCAGCTTATCTGATCATCCATTTCCCTTTGGCCTTGTGGGTCCCTGCAGTGCACAATACGGCTGCCATGTTTTCCGACATAACCCTTGCTGCACTTTGTGTAACTCAGTCTACGTCACACACTTTGGGCTGGATTTTACATTCACAGATCGGGTGGGCCACAGCCCCCCTGGCATGAATGTAAAATAGGGCATCATAATGTCATGTCAACAATATGACATCATCATGCCAGTCTCCCAAATTATGGAAGGTGAGTGAGCGTGGAAATTGGCAGCCCGCTCACCATTTCGAAAGTGCTAATTAAAGAGGGATGGTGGCACAGTGGTAACGTCACTGGACTAGTAACCTAAAGACCAGTTTAATGCTCTGGGGGCACGGGTTCAAATCTCACCTGACAACTGGTGGAATTTAAATTCAATCAGTAAGTCTGGAATTGGAAGCCAGTCTCAGTAATGGTGACCTTGAAACCATCATCAATTGTTGTAAAAGCCCATCTGGTTCACAAGTGCCCTTTAGGGAAGGAAATCTGCCGTCCTTACCTGGTCTGGCCTACATGTGACTCCAGGCCCACAGCAGGTTGACTCTTAACTGCCCCTCTGAAATGACCTAGCAAGCCACTCAGTTCAAAGGCCAACAAATGTTCACCTTGCCCACATGCCATGACAGAATAAAGAAAGAAACATTAAGCTTGTTAACAACCCAATCGTCTGCAATTCTCCATTGCCTGTGCCATCTTTTGGACATGGGAGATGAAAACGTATGGAAGGGTTTTACAGCAGTGATGTCGAGGTGGCCTGTCATCGGGACCCTGGCTGAATGTGGCAGCAGCTTCTGCCAGTGAAGCTGGCATCATCTGCATGTTTTTTATTTAACATATATTTATATTTTTTGCACCTTCAGTAAAAAAGTAAACACTGATTCAGAGAGTGGGGGGCTTTACAATTCCAGCCCTGAGTGACTTCCTGTTCATGGCATTACAGCTGTGCCACATGATGTGCAAGCCTACAGTGCCGACTGGGCATGGAGCCTCCCTTTGCTCCTCTCATTGGCCTCGTTCCTGCCAGACGGCCACTAATTGGCCGTCCGGTGCTTGTTTGGACATGCAGAGACGGCAGGAACTGAAGCTAATGGACCACTCAATTTCCATTCTAAATCCCTCATCCAACCCAATAGCATAGAATCCAGCCTTTCCAGGTGCTGCAGAAGGCGTGATAAGGTGTTATATAAATGGTAGGCTGCTCTACTTAATCTCTAATAATATTATGCACTGATGAGCAGAATTGACTGATGAGTGCTTTGCCCTATGCATTAGGACACAGTACGATTGATCACCCACCCCCTGTACAAGTGATAAATACTGCACCCGCATCAGTGTCTCTCTCGCCTTCTTTCGTTCTTCATCACAGATTGAGAAACCAATTAAAATCTTTGACACAGGGACAACCTTCAGCTGAGTAATGACCTCCTCCACTGATTATCATCTGTCCCTAATGATAGAGATGGAGAAGCCATGATGAAGGGTAACTATGTAAAAGTACAGCCTGTGAGTATTGAGAAGCCCAGGTAAAACAAGCAAGATCCACAATGAAGGACAACTCCATGCTTGAGAAGAGGAGCAGAGAGCACAACGATCATTTAGGGAGTAGTGATTTATCAACACCAAGATACGGTTTAAGAGCATATATCAGTCATGTTACCAATTCCTCCTCTCCTGTTTTTTGGGGGATGGTGTATTTGTAATTTCCAAGTAACAAATTGAATGTGTTTATTTTAGGCATCCATTGCCAGTATCAAACACTCCCAGGACAGGTACAGCATGGGGTTAGATACAGAGTAAAGCTCCCTCTACACTGTCCCCATCAAACACTCCCAGGACAGGTACAGCACGGGGTTAGATACAGAGTAAAGCTTCCTCCACTAAATGTGCATTGTGGAGGGCACCTGATCTTACATTGATCTGGATTGACACCTTTATCCACCTACAAAATTCAGACACATGCCCTTTGCCATCCCCTACGTTGTTCTATCCACTCTTCAGAATAATTCGAATACTCCACAGACAGGTCAGTCAGAAGCCACAAAGACAGTAGCCATTTGGAATCATTTATCATCCCCATGCAGACCCACAGTATATTTCTATATAAGAACCTTTGGCTTTTGTTAGTCCTCAATTAAACCAGATGTTGCTTCTCATTGCAATGTATTTGTGGTAGTTTGAAAGGAGCATCTTGTTTTGGTTCATTTTTTAGCTACTGCCCATTCAGATCTTGCTGTAGGGTGTAGATGGATTAAACTCGGTAAAGCACGTTGAAAAGTGTGGATTTAAACTGTAAAACCTAAGTTTTTACATCCATTTTTTATAACTTAGATGATTTACTGTAGTTTACTAAGTGCAGCGTCCAGTCAGTTAGCTCTATGCATGAGATCAGAAGCCATTTCCATTAGTTTGCCCCAAGAAGCAATAGTGCAATATCAGTTCAAATCCAACAGTGAGCACTCATGACTGACTAATCCGTCCAACATTAGCACTCTGGCTTCTGGGTCAGAAGGTTGTGGATTTAGGTCCTGTTCTAGAGACTTGGGCCAGGATTTTTAGGATGGTGGGCTTTCCCTCCCACCACCCAAAGGATTGGCGGAGAACACATCCCCACCGTTACTGCCTGCCCCGCAGCCAGTTAATGCTCTAACAAGTGTTAATTGGCTGGAGGCGGGACTTCTGCCACTCACTCGGGAGGGAGTCCCGCCTCAGAGAGCTGCCGGCCAGTCTGATTGGTCAGCAGCTCTCTAGTCCCTGCGGCGCCAGAAGCTGCAGTGGACAGGACTGGGACTGCATGCAGTGCCCAAAGCAAGTACCCAAAGCAAGTGCCCAAAGCAAGTCTAGGAAGAGGTAAGCTTTGGGGGTCTCAGAGTGGGGGAGTGGAGGAGTGGAGGTGCTGGAGGAGAGGCTGGTGGGGAGGGAGGACCTGAGGGGACCAGACATGGTGGGGTGGGCTGGGGGGTGGGGGCAGCACCCGATGTTAAAGGGAGGCTGCAGATGGAGGCACATACCCCTGCCCCCACAACAGAGGGATTCCCCCTACCTCGGAACCTTTCTCGACAGCCTGAAAATTGAGGCTGGGCAGGAAACAGCCTTTATGTGGCCAATAATTGGCTTATTGGCCTCTTAAGGACCTCAACTGGGGTAAGGACAGGCAGGGGTCACACAACCAAACATAAAATTGCAGAGAGGTTGGGGCGGGCAAGAAGGCCACCCGAGAAAGTTTATGCTCACTCTCCGCCAACAAACCCGCTGGCGGGAGAACATAACATGTTGTCCTTGTACACAATCTAGGCTGAAACGTCCATGCAGTACTGAATGAGTGCTGTACTGTCAGAGGTGCTCTCTTTTGGATGAGACAAGAAAATAGGAAATAGGAGCTGGGGTAGACCATACGGCCCACCGAGCCTATTCCACCATTCAATATGATCATGCCTCAACTCCATTTTCCTGCCCGTTCCCCATACCCCTTCATCCCTTGGGAGACCAAAGATCTGCCTATCCCAGCCTTAAATGTATTCAACGATGGAGCATCCACAACCCCCTGGGGTAAAGAATTCCTAAGATTCACAACCCCTTGAGTGAAGTAATTTCCCCTCATCTCAGTCCTAAATGATCAGCCCCTTATCCTGAGTCTGTGCCCCCGTATTTTAAGATTCCCTGACCAGTGGAAACAATCTCTCAGTATCTATCCTATCAAGCCCCTTCAGAATTTTGTGGGTTTCGATAAGATCACCTCTCATTCTTCTAAACTCCAGAGAATATAGACCCAATTCACTCAGCCTCTCACCATGGGACAACCCCCTTAACCCAGGGACCAATCCAGTGAACCTTTGCTGTACCACCTCCGATGCAAGTACATCCTTCCCTCCTTACTACACACAATATTCCACATGTGGTCTCACCAAAACCCTGTACAAACTGTAGCAAGACTTCTTTATTTCTGTACTCCAATTCCCTTGCAATACAGGCCAACGTGCCATTAGCCTTCCTAATTGCCTGCTACACCTGCGTGCCAACTTTCCGAGTTCCTTGTATGAGCAACATCAACACTTACAAGTTTCATGTCTTTTAGAAAATATTCTGCTTTTCTATTCTTACAACCAAAGTGAATAACTTCACACTCGCCCACATTATACTCCATCTGCCATCTTGTTGCCCACTCATTTAACCTGTCTGTATCTCTTTGCAGTCTCTCTGTGTTCTCCTCACAGCTTATCTTTCCACCTAGCTTTGTATCATCAGCAAACTTTGATGCATTACCCCTTGTCTCTTTGTCTTCAAAGTCATCACTATAGATTGTAAAATCAAGACTCTGTCTGCCCTCTCAGGTAGATGTCAAAGATTCCATGGTACCATTGGTGTCGGCTAATATTTATCCCTCCACCAACACCACTAAAACACCACTAAAGATGATCTGGTTATTATCGCAATGCTGTTTGTGAGATCATGCTGTGCCTAATAGCTGTCATGTGTGCTACATTGCAACAGAGGCATTAATTAATACTTTGGGATGTCCTGAGCTGGTGCTATTGAAAGTTGTAACACAGACAATCAGAGTTCATGCTCTTTCTGAAGTCTAACCCCATATGGGACTCATGGGGAGAATGTTACCCCCGTCAGGGGGGGGATTGTGTGGGCGGGGGTGGGCACAATTGGGTCCACGCCGCCATTTTACGTGGGCGGGCCAGTTAAGGCTTGCCCAGAGTGACACGCTCCCTATGCGAGCCATCGGGGGGGATTCCCTGAGTTGCACATACGTGAGAGAGCACAGAAATCTCCCTGAGGCACCTCTGTTTAAGTTTTAAGCATGTAAATAAAGAAATTTTAAAAATTTAAAACATGTCCTCTCGTGTAACATGAATTTTAAAAAAAAATCTTTATTCAATTTATAAACACTTTATGAAACCTCATCCCGCCCGTGGATGAGGTTCCATG
Organism: Cetorhinus maximus; assembly: GCF_964194155.1. Lineage (NCBI taxonomy): Eukaryota > Metazoa > Chordata > Chondrichthyes > Lamniformes > Cetorhinidae > Cetorhinus > Cetorhinus maximus. Next base: position 76,140,511 of record NC_135900.1, on the reverse strand, counting down.
AAAAATATGAAGGCCGCCTGGGCTCTTCACCTGCCCGCCGACCTTAAGGTTGGGTGGGCAGCATTCTTAACTGCTTTAATCGATTTCTTAATGGCCTTTATTGGCCACTGATATTTTGGCGGGCGCGCAGCCATCTCTGGCGCGCGCCCGCCGAACAAAATATCGCGATGATGTCGGGATTCACGCCACTCCCGCTCGCCCACCGAAAAATTCTGCCCCGTGTTTCTAGGTTACAAATACAACGAGCGATTTCGTAGGGTTGCTCCCCCAGCCCCCCACCACCATCATCCACATCTTCTCAACCAGTAAATTCCATTGCTTTCAAGTCTCCAGCGCCACTATTTTTCAGTCTAAGGGGGCGAATATTGGCTTAGATGCTGGGAAATGGTAAATGCCATTGATGTTAATAGAAGCATTGAGCTGTGAAAATTATTTTCTAGCTGGTGAGGGTAATGACTGAGCAGTGTGAAATCCCCAGGAAAATACAGAGTGGTGAAGTTAATGATGTAGGTCACATTCTCTATAACTTCCTCTTGCTTTTGCTCTGTTCAGCAGTGTCCACATTGGGGATGCCCCATTACATTGGCACAAGCCCTGAGGAAAGTCTCAGTCCCTGAAACGTCTATCCAATTCTCATCTAACTGTTCTCACACCATCTGCCTCAACTATTTCACACATTCATCAGTAACAGCTACACCCTGTAAGCATGCTGTTTACATATATCTATCTATATATGTATATATATAAATATATATCAATATAAAGGAGGCCCCAGTATTGTACATATTTACAATACCCAGGCAACAAAGACAAAATTGTAAGCTTTGACCAAACCCAATGACATCCTAGATGATTGCAGTTGTCTCTCCATCAATTTCCAAGGAAGGGCATTATATACCTGAGAATGTAAAAGAGATTAGGGGCAATATCAACAAAGTGTTGACCACCTTCATAAGGAAGCCAATGTGTACCAGGGAGGTCCATTGGATTGGGAACAAGCCAACACTGGTACCAATGTTATAATGACCCAGGTCAGCACAGGCCCCAGGAGGATCATGAGCTCTTATGGGTCTGAGGTCCTCTGAGGTCCTCTGAGGTCCTCATGTTTGCGCTGTGTAGTAGTACGGTTAGATCATGCCTTGCATATCCAGAGCTGAAGCAGAGACGCAAAAATATAATTTAAAAGGCTGATGGAACATTGGACTTTATTTCATGGAGGCTGAAATACAATGAAATGGAAGTTATTTTACAGTTGTATCAAGTGTACAGCATTCAGTTATGTGCATATCGGCAAGTATATATTGGCTTTGGAGTAATGTAACCCGGATTGATTAGAATGGTGCTGAGGCTAAGAAGGGTTAAATTGAAAGGGGTTGCAAAGACTTGGTTTGTATGCTCATGAGCAGAAACATTTAAGGGGTGATCTAATTAAAGTGCTTAAGATTGATGAAAGGCATTGATAGGGTAGATAGGGAGGTTGAATGGCTTGGTCCCATTCCTAAATTCCTAATCCTCATCACAGTGGGATAAGGCAAACATCTGATCCTTGGAAATGTTAAAGAAAAGGATCACAAGGTACACTCCTAGGGTGGAATTTAATGGGCCAGATCTTCTGAGCAGTGGCATTTCTTCCGTGATTTTCCGACCTCTGCTCTCACAGAAACGTGCAGCGTAACAACTCCTGGGGAACTCTGTCGGAGCAGAGTAGAGTTGGGTGAAGGCAGGGCACAACCTCTTTTTACAGCACTAGCACCATATGGTAAGTTTAAGGGTCTGGTCTGAATGTTAGCGAATAGGTGAGTGGGTGAATGGTTAGGTGGGTAAGTGACTAAGTGAGTGGGTGGGTAGGGTGTCAAGGCAGGTGACTGGATAAGTGGGTAAGTGGGTAGTGGGTTGAGTGGGTAGTCGGGTCCGGGAGTAGTCAAGTCAGGGGCTAATTATCTCTGGTCGGGAGCAGAGTCAAGTGGTTGTGAGTGTAATCGGGTGCCTGAGGGGGTAGTCAGGTGGTCAGGACAGGTAGCCGGGTGGTCAGGGGAGCAGTCAGGTTGCAGGGGTGGTTGAGTCTGGGGGCGTAGTTTGGTCAGAGGGTTGAAAGCCAGATTGGTGGGGGGGTGGGGTGGATAGTCAGATTGGGGGTAGTCAGGTCAAGTCAAGTGGGTAATCGGGTGGTTGCAGGATAGTCAGGTCGGGGTGCAGTCAGGTCAGGTTGGGGAACACTACCACCTGCAAGTTCCCCTCCAAGCCACACACCATCCTGACTTGTGTCATGCTGAGAAGGCACTAAGAAAAAAATCTTTAAAATTGTTCCCCTTCCGCATTTTTTTTTTAATTGGGCAAATGCCAACTCATCGTCCTCCTGGAATATGCCACCCCTTGCACTGTGTGAACATTCCAGCCAAACCAACATAAAGGACTAGTAAAGGAGACATCTGCTACAGTCAGCTCTGGACAAAGGCAGGGCTACTGTGACTCCTCATCTCCAAAGTTGTGCTAATGATTCCACAGACACCTATTCAAAACAAGATGGGTTTTAACGAAGGTCCTTAAAGCACATCATTAGCGGTATAGATCGACCTGAAACCACCCTGTCACATGACCGAGACTTCAGCTGTTTGAATTGCTTTAATTATACGGCTTTTGGATTCTGTCTTCAGTTGCGGTTTAACCTCAGAAGAGAAAACCAGACTCCAGGCTAGCCTCTGACCTCCATCTCTCTCAAAGCCAGATCTCCAGAAAGAATCCTGCCTACAGGGTGAACTAATTTCCAGGGTGCAAGAATACTTTGCTGCATCTTCAACTGAGGTCCTAGGTCAAATACCAGGAATTCTGCCAGTCAAAGCCACCTGAAAGAAACTTCATTGGACATTGACTTACTGGGCTCCACTCACGTGAATTAATGCCAACACCTTTTGATTTTTTTAAGTAACTCGCAATTTGTAACTTCTTTCCCTATCTTTCTCTGCCCTTCTACCTTGTATGCTCACGAGTGTGAATGTGTGTCACGACCCATCCCACGGGTTTTGAATGTGTTAATAAATCTTAGTTTTGTTTCACCTTAAAGAATTTGCTGTAGGGTTATTGTTAACAGTGGACCTCATAAACCAGGGTTTGGGAAACACACCCGACCCATTTTAACAAGGGAAAGGATACTAAGGGAAACAAATTAAATTCGAAATTAAAAACTATCGTTGTCACAGGCGAAAGAGGAGAACAGTAATAATAATTCAATCCACCTCGCCTTCTTGTCTGTAATACTTAGAACTATAGTCGTTTGGTAGTACAGAACTTGAGTGTTGCTGAAAAAGAGACATGTTGAAGCTTTTCGTCTGTACCTTTCAAACAATGCTGGCAGTTAACTGTTGGTCACTATCAATTGGTGCATTCTCCGTGAAAATGCCTTTACCAATCAGAGTCCACTTGTCAACCAATTAGCACTCTCTTCTCATGCAGTGTAAATTGTTGCTTTCCCCTTGTATTGGTATTCTTGTGAAGTGTCCTGATGAGTGCAAGATAAAAAACTTCGGCGTCTCTTTTTTCAGAAATACTTAGAACTTTATCACTGTTCCTTCACTGTCACTGGAGCAAAATCCTGGAATTCCCTCCCTAACAGCACTGTGGGTGTACTTATAATCACATGGACTGCTGCGATTCAAGAAGGCAGCTCACCACCACCTTCTCAAGGCCAATAGGGATGGGCAGTAACTGCTGACCTAGCCAGCAACATCCGTATCCCATCAACAAATATTTTAAAAAAGGACTTGATGGGGGGACGGGGTCACTTGTGCAGTTACCCGGATGTTAGACTAGATTTTAATCTGTCTAACGTTTCCTGGATAACTACTCAGGAACTGTCCGAAGTCTCTGACTCAAACTCAGGGTCAGAGGCACTTGCAGAGCGTCCCAGGGAGCAGAGGAATTTCCCGCAGGAAGTTTGAACTTCCCGGGCAATTCCCACGTAAGTCCTCACATCAGAGTCCTGACATTTATCTTGAGCCCTACGTCCAGTATCCGACTATCTGGAGACTAGAAGGTTTGGCCCAGTGTTTCTGATGGGTGTCTTGCTCGTTGACCGGAGAACCAGCGGGACCACAACATCATGTACATGGCAACTTGTGTGGTGAGCTGAAGATGTGGGCAGGGTTCTCAATGAATACTTTGTCTCTGTCTCTGGACAGGGATGATGCAGACATTCTAATTAAGGAGGAGGAGTGTGAAATATTAGATACAATAAGCATAATGAGAGAGGAAGAACTGGAGGGATTGGCATCATTGAAGGTGGATAAATCTCCAGGGCTGGATGGATTGTATCCCAGGGTGTTAAAGGAAGCTAGGGAGAAAATAGCGGATGCTCAGAGGATCATTTTCCAATCCTTACTAGATACAGGTGAGATACCAGAGGATTGGAGGTCTGCCAACATTATACCAATATTTAAAAAGGGTGCGAGGAATAGGCCAGAAAATTATAGGCCGGTCAGCCTGACTTTGGTGGTGGGCAAATTATTGGAATCAATTCTGAGAGACAGGATAAACTGTTACTTAGAAAGGCACGGACTGATCAGGGATAGTCAGCATGGATTTGTTAGAGGAAGATCAAGTCTTACTAATTTAATCGGATGTTTTGAGGAAGCAACAAGGAGGATTGATGAGCGTATTGTAGTAGATGTTGTCTACATGGATTTCAGTTAAGGCATTTGACAAGGTCCCATGTGGCAGACTGGTCAGGAAAGTGAGATCCCATGGGACATAGGGGAAGGTGGTGAGTTGGATCCAAAATTGGCTCAGTGACAGGAAACAAAGGGTCGTTGGATGTTTTTGCAAATGGCAAGCGGTTTCCAGTGGTGTTCCACAGGGCTCAGTGTTGGGTCCCTTGCTGTTTGTTGTATATATTAATGATTTAGACTTAAATGTGGGAGGCATGATTGGAAAATTTGCAGATGACACAAAAACTGGCCATGTAGTTGGCAGTGAAGAGAATAGCTGTCAACCCCAGAATGATACCAATGGTTTGGTTGAGTGGGTGGAAAAGTGGCAAATGGAATTCAATCCAGAAAAGTGCGAGGTAATGAATTTGGGGAGGGCACACAAAACAAGGGAATACTCAATATCGAGAGGGGTAGAGGAAGCAAGAAACCTTGAAGTGCATGTCCACAGATCCCTGAATGTGGCAGGACAGGTGGATAAGGTGGTAAAGAAAGCACATGGGATACTTTCCTTTATTGGACGAGGTATTAAATACAAAAGCAGGGATGTAATGCTGAGACTGTATAAAACGCTGGTTAGGCCACAGCTAGAATTTTGTGTACTGTTCTGGTCACCACATTCCAGGAAGGACATAATTGCTCTAGAGAGAGTGCGGAGGAGATTTACAAGAATGTTGCAGGGCCTGAAAATTGCAGCTATGAGGAGAGATTGGATAGGCTGGGGTTGTTTTCCTTAGAACAGAGGAGGCTGAGGGGTGAGCTAATTGAGGTGTACAAAATTATGAGGGGCTTAGATAGGGTAGATAGGAAAGACTCGTTTCCCCTAGTTGAGGGGTCACCAGGGGGCATGGATTTAAGGTGGTTGGTAGAAGGATTAGAGGGGACACTAGGAAAATCTTTTTCACCCGGGATGGGGAGCACCTGGAATTCGCTGCCTGAATTGGTGGTTGAGGCTGAAACACTCAACTCATTTAAAAGGGACCTGGATCTGCACCTGAAGTGCTGTAACCTGCAAGGGCACAGACCAGGTGCTGGAAAGTGGGTTTAAAAATGAGCAGCTAGCTTCTTTTGTCTCTTTTTTGGCTGACACAGACACAATGGGCTGAATGGCCTCTTTCTATGCTGTAACTTTTTTATGGTCCTATTGCCTCCGTTGAAGGAAGGCCCACCGGAATTAAGTGCCCATCAGGCACTTAAGTGACCAACATCAGGCCTTCCTGGGATTAAGGACCTTTTTTTATTCTTTCATGGAATGGGGGCTTTGCTGGCTGGGCCAGCATTTATTGTCCATCCCTAGTTGCCCTTGAGAAGGTGGTGGTGAGCTACTTTTTTGAACTGCTGCAGTCCATGTGGTGTAGGTACACCCACAGTGCTGTTAGGGAGGGAGTTCCAGGATTTTGACCCAGTGACAGTGAAGGAACGGTGATATATTTCCAAGTCAGGATGGTGAGTGACTTGGAGGGGAACTTCCAAGTGGTGGTGTTCCCATGTGTCTGCTGCCCTTGTCCTTCTAGATGGTAGTGGTCATGGGTTTGGAAGGTGCTGTCTAAGGAGCCTTGGTGAATTCCTGCAATGCATCTTGTAGATGGTACACACTGCTGCTACTGTGCGTCGGTGTTGGAGGGAGTGAATGCTTGTGGATGTGGTGCCCCTAGTGTAGGAGGGACTGAGGTATGAGGAAAGGTCAGAAAAAAAATCAAACACTGGACATTTGAAGATGAGTGAATGAGGAGGGTTTAGATTTATACAACACAAAGTGAAATAGAAACAACATTGCGAACCTCCAAATAGGAGCAGGAGTAGACCACTCGGCCCCTTGAGCCTGCTCTGCATTATTTTGTTGCAAACAATGATTAGCGAGCAAGAAACAGGGAAAGGACAAGTTTAGGATTGACGTCAGGGAACATTTCTCAAAGAGAGACAGATTACTCCCTGCAATGGGCCCCAGGAAGAGTCAGAGGAACACAGGAGATCATTCAACCCCTCAAACATTTTATGCCATTTAATGAGATCATGACTGAACTTCATCTTAACCACTTCTAACAACGTTGGTTCCATAAACCTTAATACCCTTGCTTAACAGAAATGTATCAGTCTCAGTTTTGACGTTTTTAATTCACCCCCAAGCTTAACATCTTTTGGAACAGAACTTTCCAGATTTCCTTCCTGGCGAGCTGCTTCTAGACAGCATCCCTGATCAGCCAAGGTCGAATTTTAGGATAAGAACCTTATTCTCGATTCCCCCACCAGAAGGAATTATTTATCTGTATCTAACATAGCAAATAATTTAATCACCTTAACCACCTCAATTAGATCAGCACTTCATTTTTTTGTGCTTGGGGGAATACAAAGCTAGTCTTTGCAACTTGACCCTCATAATTTAACCTTTTTAGCCCTGGTACCATCCTGGTGAATCTGTGCTGCACTCTCCGGGGCCAGTATATTCAGCGTGAGGTGCAGTGGCCAGAATTGAACACAGTACTCAGATGTGCCCTAACTGCAGCTTTGCATAACTGTAGCAGAGCTTCCACCCATTTGTGTTCCTTGTGCCTTTGAGATAAAGGCCATCATTGGACTTTTTAATTTTTTTTTGTAATTAAGACATAGGAGCAGAAATTAGGCCATTCGGCCCATCGAGTCTGCTCCGCCATTCAATCATGGCTGATAAGTTTCTCAACCCCATTCTCCCGCCTTCTCCCCTTAACCTTTGATCTGCTTACCAATCAAGAACCTATCTATCTCGGTCTTAAATACACTCAATGACCTGGCCTCCACAGCCTTCTGTGGCAATGAATTCCATAGATTCACCACTCTCTGGCTACAGAAGTTTCTTCTCATCTCTGTTCTAAAATGTCTTCCCTTTACTCTGAGGCTGTGCCCTCGGGTCCTAGTCTCTCCTACTAATGGAAGCATCTTCCCCACGTCCACTCTATCCAGGCCTTTCAGTATTCTGTAAGTTTCAATCAGATCTCCCTCATCCTTCCAAACTCCATCGAGTATAGACCCAGAGACCTCAAACGTTCCTCATTTGTTAAGTCTTTCATTCCTGGGATCATTCTCGTGAACCTCCTTTGGACCCTCTCCAGGGCCAGCACATCCTTCCTGAGATACAGGGCCCAAAATTGCTCACAATATTCTAAATGTGGTCTGACCAGAGCCTTATAAAGCCTCAGCAGCACATCCCTGCTTTTATATTCTAGTCCTCTCGAAATAAATGCCAACATTGCATTTGCCTTCCTAACTACTGACTCAACCTGCAAGTTAACCTTAAGAGAATCCTGGACTAGGACTCCCAAGTCCCTTTGCACTCCAGATTTCTGAATTGTCTCCCCATTTAGAAAATAGTCTCTGCCTCTATTCTTCCTACCAAAGTGCATAACCTCACACTTCCCCACGTTGTATTCCATCTGCCACTTCTTTGCCCATTCTCCTAACCTATCCAAATCCTTCTGCAGCCTCTTGACTGATTTTATGCTTAAACCCCCAAATCTCTCTACCAATTCACAGTTTCTATCTTCTCGCCATTTAGATCTTAGGCCCAAAGTGGAGTCAAGACCAGAACTCTGGAGTTACTCTGGAGCAGTCGGATGCTGTGATGGGAGGGGTTCTGTAGGACAGGCTATGGGAGGATCAGCTAGATGAGCTGCATAACCCATTTCCTTAGGACTGTGTGAGCTGACAACAGCAGATGGAGCAAGAAAACGAAATTAAATACAAAAACCATCAAACCAGAACCACCACATTGATAGTTCTCTCTGCAAATTAATCTCAAAGTACTTCTTCTGTGGCGAAAATGTGATTAAAAGCAAGGTGAAGCTCCAACTACAGATACCAGGCTTCCTTAATGTTGCAGAAAATTAACACTGCATTTTGAAGAGTGATTTTCTTTTCCTTTGTCAGAAAAATTACATTAAGCTCCATCTCCACCTGGCAGAGAAACGACCGGCTGATCAGAATGGGAAATGGTCCAATGTTTGAATAAATCTTCCATTCCAACAGATTTCCAAACTTACACCAAGTCTCACTCACCCATCGCCCCTATGCCTTGCTGACCTACATTGGCTTCTGCTCCAACAATGCCTCAAATTAAATTCTCATTCTTGGTGTCAAATCCTTCAATGATCCTTCCCCTCCCTCTCTTCAGAATCACCCCAAACTCTCTGTTCTTCAGACTCTGGCCTTTCGTGTATCTCTCCCATTCCTTTTGCCACAAGAAGCCTCTAGGCCTCAGGCTCCAAAACTCCATTCCCATAACCTTTTGCTTTTCCAGCTTCCTCTCTGCCTAGACTTACTTCAAAATGCACCTTTAGTCGCAAGTTTTTGGCCAGAATCTCCTGATATCTCCTTCATTGGCTTGAAGCACCATGTGATGTGTATCCACTTAACAATGCTATTTTAATGCAAGTTGTTGTTGCCTCAAAATCTGATAATCTACATCCCAGAGTACTTAAGGAAGTGGCCCTAGAAATAGTGGATGCATTGGTGGTCACCTTCTGAGATTCCATAGACTTTGGAACAGTTCCTAGAGATTGGAGGGTAGCTAATGTAACCCCACTATTTAAAAAGGGAGGTAGAGAGAAAACGGAATTATGGACCAGTCAGCCTGACGTCGGTAGTGGGGAAAATTCTAGAGTCCATTATAAAAGATTTAATAGCTTGGAAAACAGTGGCAGAATCGGACAGAGTCAGCATGGATTTATGAAAGGGAAATCGTGCTTGACAATTCTATTGAAATTTTTGGAGAATGTAACTAGTAGAGTTGATGAGGGGGAGCCAGTGGATGTGATTTATTTGGACTTTCAGAAGGCTTTCGACAAAGTCCCACATAAGAGATTGGTGTGTAAAATTAAAGCACATGGGATTGGGGGTAGTGTATTGAGATGGATAGAAAACTGGTTGGCAGACAGGAAACAAAGAGTAGGAATAAACGGGTCTTTTTCCGAAAGGCAGGTAGTGACTAGTGGGGTACCGCAGGGACCCCAGCTATTCACAATATATATTAATGATTTAGATGAGGGAACTAAATGTAATATCTCCAAATTTGCAGATGACACAAAGCTGGGTGGGAGGGTGAGCTGTGAGGAGGATGCAGAGATGCTTCAGTGTGATTTGGACAAGCTGAGTGAGTGGGCAAATGCATGGCAGATGCAGTATAATGTGGATAAATGTGAGGTTATCCACTTTGGTAGCAAAAACAGGAAGGCAGATTATTATCTGAATGGCTATAAATTGAGAGCGGGGAATGTGCAACGAGACCTGGGTGTCCTTGTACACCAGTCGCTGAAGGTAAGCATGCAGGTGCAGCAGGCGGTAAAGAAGGCAAATGGTATTTTGGCCTTCATAGCCAGAGGATTTGAGTATAGGAGCAGGGATGTCTTGCTGCAATTGTACAGGGCCTTGGTGAGACCACACCTGGAATATTGTGTGCAATTTTGGTCTCCTTATCTGAGGAAGGATGTTCTTGCTATGGAGGGAATGCAGTGAAGGTTTATCCGACTGATTTCCTGGGATGGCGGGACTGACATATGAGGAGAGATTGAGTCAGTTAGGATTATAATTGCTGGAGTTCAGAAGAATGAGGGGGGATCTCATAGAAACCTATAAAATTCTAACAGGACTAGGCAGGGTGGATGCAGGAAGGATGTTTCAGATGTTGGGGTAGTCCAGAACCAGGGGTCACAGTCTGAGGATACGGGGTAGACCATTTAGGACTGAGATGAGGAGAAATTTCTTCACCCAGAGAGTGGTGAGCCTGTGGAATTCGCTACCACAGAAAGTAGTTGAGACCAAAACATTGTATGTTTTCAAGAAGGAGTTAGATATAGCTCTTGGAGCGAAAGGGATCAAAGGATATGGGGAGAAAGCAGGAGCAGGCTATTGAGTTGGATGATCAGCCATGATCATAATGAATGGCAGAACAGGCTCGAAGGGCCAAATGGCCTACTCCTGCTCCTAGTTTCTATGTTTCTATGCTTGACCAACCACATTGAATTGTTTGAAGGGGTAACAAAAAGAGTAAACAATTTAGTCGATGTAATTTACCTATAATTCCAAAAGGCCTCCAATGAGGCACCACTCATGAATAAGATCACAGATCTGGTAGTGATGGGGGTAAAGGATTGGTATTTAGAGAATTGTTGATGATGCAAAGAGGGGTCCCACTAGAAATCAGTGCTGGGAACATTGTTATTCATGATTTATATTAACGATTGAGACTTTGGAATCAAAAACACAATTTTAAATTTGCAGATGACACCAGACTTGGGGTGAATAATCAATACTGAGGAGGATTGCAACAAATGACAAGAAGACATTAATAAACTTGCTGAAGGACAAACAAGATCAATGTGAGCTATTACATTTTGTATGAAAAATATAAAGGTCACATATTAGAAAATAAGAACCCAATTGGGGTAGAGGAGCAAAGGGATCTGGGAGTACGAAAAGGCCAATCACACGGGTTCTTAAGGTCATTAAAAGAAGTTCACAAGGTTTATTTCTGGAGGGAGAGATTTGAAAAGTAGAGACCTTTTGGTAAACTTGCATTCTACCTTGGTTAGACCATACTTGGAGTACCGTGTACAGTTCTGGTCACTATATTATTAAAAAAATGGAGTCTCTGCAGAGGATGTAAGATTTGCAAGGATGATGCTAAAACTGAGAGGATATACCTATCAGGATAGGATAGGCAGGCTGGATCTCTTCGTTCTTGAAACGAGAAGACCGAAGGGTGAGCAGGTTGAGGTCTTTAAAATTGTGAAAGGTTTTGATTGAGTGGATACAGAGAGAAAGCTTCCTCTTGAGGGGAAGAGCAGAACTAGAGGCCATCAAAAAGAGATAGTTGCCAAGAAACCCAGTAGGGAATTCCAAGGAAAGCTCAGAGTGGTGTGAATATAGAGCGGCGACTGCAGGCACTGGTTGAGGCAAATAGTATCAATGGGTGGGATTTTATGGCCCCTCCCACCGCTGGGATTTTCCAGTCCCACTGAAGTCAATGGACATTTGAATGGGGTCATGACGGGGTCATAACATTCCACTCAATGTATTTATGGATGAGCATTTACTTGTAGATAAGCATTTGAAGGAGAAGGGAACAGAGGGTTATGCTGACAGATGAGGAAGGATGTGAGGAGACTCCAGTAACACCAGTATAGACTAGTTGGGCCTGTTTCTGTGCTGTGAATCTAAGTAATTACATGTAACATGACATTAACAAAGTCGCCAATTTATCTTGTGAGGGCACGTGTGCAAAGGTTCAGTTTAGAACATCCTCCATTTTATTAGACAGTGATGCTCCCAAATTAATCTAGTGTCAGATCCACACATGTACGATGGGGAAAATACCTGCTTGCAGTACTTAATGACAAAGTGATCGGGATTCGGTGTGGATGTGCATCCTTCCACTGGATCTGTCAGAGCCCCTGATTGGCTTGGGTGGCTCTGTCCTAAGTCAGTCCCGGATATGAAACACAGATGCTTGCATGCTCTCCAATTGCTTGACTATAGGTCCATCTCCGATAAACACCCAGGTAGCCATTTAACATAACCATGTTTTGTCTAATTTGTTCCTTCAAAGCACCACATTGGCCAGTTCATATCATCAGGTTACCGTCAAAATCTACTCAAATGCAAAACAGGCCGTTTGGTTTTTACTTTCTTTGCTGATGGGGCTGTTCTGGTCTGGCTGCTCCAAATGTTCCCCCTTTCCAGACAAAAGGACACTTGAGCATACCCATCTCGAACTCCACTGCTTACACATCACCCTGTGCTGAGTCTCACCCATCTTCACTTCAGCCTTCAGTGCTTTCCATTGTCCCCCTGTGCAACATCTTTGAATCCTTGTCCTTATCTTCAAATCCCTCTAAGGCGGCAGTCCCCACACCTCCTGCAGCTCCAGATCTCAATTCATGAGAGGCTTAAACAGAGAACTGAGGTACTTTGAATGACTTTCCTCATTGACCTTTCAACTAAACAACAGATAAACAATTTATGGAAAGGAGCAGCCAGACGGTGCATAGCAAATGGAGTATTCCTCTGAATTAAGTAGGTGTCTTATACAGGGAGCCACATTTTGCCTATATCAAAACCGTAGCTAATTAGAATGTCAAAAATGTTCACTTTTATTGACCTTTGAGAAACCGATTTGTGAGGTACCTTATTTGAACAATGGACAGCCAGGATTACATTGGATGTCCAGCACAGAAACAGGCCATTCAGCCCAACCAGTCCATGCTGGTGTTTCTGCTCCAGTCCAGCTTCCTCCCATCTATCCTCATCTAAATCTATCATTGTAACCCTCTATTCCCTTCTCTCTCATATGTTTGTCTAGCTTCCCCTTAAATGCATCCACTCTATTCACTTCGACCACTCTCTGTGGTAGTGAGTTCCACATTCTCACTGTTCACTGGGTAAAGAAGTTTCTTCTGAATTCCCTATTGGATTTCTTAGTGACTATCTTAGATTGACGGCCTTTAGTTATTCTCTTCCCCACAAGAGGAAACATTCTCTCTGTATCCACTCTATCAGAAACCTTCCATAATTTTAAAGACCTCTATTGGATCACCTTTAGCTTTTTTTTTCTCAAGAGAAAAGAGACCCGCTTTGTCAACTCTTCCCTGAGGATCTCAGGAAGAGTGCAATGGCTGGCATTTATTGCCTCTCACCGGTTGCCCTTAGAAGATGTTGGGCTTTTCCCTTCAACTCCGAAGGCCTGTATGCCGATGTTTCTCCCACAATGAGGTCAAGTAGCGATTTCAGGATTTTGACCCAGCGATGATGAAGGTACAGCAATATATACCTCTGTCAGGATGGTGTGTGACCTGAAGGAGAACTTGGAGGTGATGATGTTTATACAACCTCCAAACAATCAAATTACTACTTGTGGTGTCCAATGAGTGTTGCCTATGCTAGAGTATTCTGACTAGATGATGACGTTGTTTAATAGGTCAGTGTATGTTAATTGTTTGTAATACTTGGGTGTGTTTGTACATTGTTCTCCCAGATGCTAACCTCAATCAGTACCACCTAGACCTGCTCATTTCTCATGTACATCACACAGAGCCAATAGCACCAATTTCTCAGCACACGGTTTGGTCAGTCAGTGTGGACAAAAACACTTCATTATTGTCACACTGCTTCAATTTTGTAATTGTTTGGCTCAGACAAAACAGGACGCTTACTGAAGTAAAGAAACATCCGTAAAACCTACTGGGATATCATTACGTGCAGAAGGATAGTGAGTGTCCAGAATTGTGGGTAAAAACTGGAATGGAGAAAGAACCATTGATGAAAAAGCTAATAATTTAGAACAGTTCAAAAAAAAGAGTTGCATTTATATAATGACTTTCACATCTTCAGGGTAGCCCAAACTGCCTTGGGGTCCTTGTCAATCCTATCACAGCTATTTAGGGAAAAATACCCACCTGCCACTCCTGAAAAGAGGGGGATTTTGGGATAGAAAGAATTTGCATTTATATAGCACCTTCTCACACCCTCAAGGGCAATCACAGCCAATGAAATATTTTTGAAGTGTAGTTGTGCTAATGTCCACAAATGGGATAGCCAGTTTTTCTACAGCAAGAGATGAATGACCAGATAATCTGCTTTATGTGATGTTGCCTGAGAGATAAATATTAGCCAAAGCAGCAGTGAGAACTCTCCTGTTCTTTATGTGGTGCCATTGGATCCTTGACATCCACCTGAGAAGGCAGATGGGACCTTGGTTTCACATCTGATCCAAAAGACGATACCTTCGAGCATCAGCTTAGAATTTGTGCTCAACCAGAATCCACAAATTCTGACTCAAAGGCAAGGACTACCACTGAGTCACACGTCCTCTGTTTTAAAGAAAAACCGACGTAGTTTATTTGCTGTACACCTGGATTATCTGTTGGAATTATCGGAATAAAATGCTGATAGTTTTATACCCATCCCTGACACAGCCAACTCCATTGTTCATATAATGCTATGCAATCACCTGACTGATGATCGATGTATTCAACTCAGTTTGAGATCTGTCCGAAGCTGTCTCTGTTTGGGCAAAGTAAATAAATGGCAAGTCACCTTCGCGTTGCAGAAGTGTCAGGCCACCTTCAACAAGACACTCCCCTTGGCACTCATTGGCATTATCATTGTTGAATTGCACCATCTGTACCGACCAGAATTCCCTGCACCTTTTTGTATAGTGCCATGAGATCCTTGGCTTTGACCTGAACAGACAGACAGCACCTCGGTTCAACACCTCACCTGAAAGAACAACGGCGACCGATAGGCCTGAGAGTTAAACCAGAGTGAGAGGTGGAGAGCACTACTGCCAGTGGGTGGGCAATGCAGAACGGGCAGGAGCGAGTCGACAGAATAATCTTACTAATATGTACATATATATATAATATATATAAGCACTGTAAGCTATTTTTTTTAGGAGGGTGTGCCAGCAGGTGATTTCTTTGAGCTTTGTCATGTGTCATCATATCCTGTGGATGAGGACAGTCAATGCCCCTGCTGTTAGATGCTCTCTTTGTAGTTACATCAAGTGGAAAGCATTTGAAATGGGCAGCAAGGAGGCCTGGACTTTGAAACCTGTGCTTTTCTGCCTTGGATTTAATTATACAAAGGAAAGAAATGGATTTGATGCCACTGACTTCTGACGCTGAGCAAGACCAAGAACAACAACAACTTGCATTTATATAGCCGTTTAGCTTAGTGAAACATCCCAAGGCGCTTCACAGGAGCTTATTGGAGAATATTTGACACTGAATGATATAAAGAGATATGGAGAATGAAGCAAAAATAAAAATGCAACATGATAATATGCAGCTCAACTAATATGTTATCCTAAAATGAGGACAGTTGACCAAAAGGAGGTAGGTATTAAGAAACACCTTGAAGGAGGAAGGAGAGGTTAAGGAACTGAGCTGGAGGCACAGCTGACAATGATAGGCTATTGGAAATTGAGGATGCGAAAATAGGGGAAAAAAAGGCTCCTGTAAGCTTTCTCCTAATCTACAGTTAGCAGCACAATTCCTGATTGCGATTGAATGCAAGTGAGCCCTGGATAGAGGAGCTGGTGCATGAAGTGATGGAAGTGAAAAAGCAATGGAGATGTTTCTTTATTTTCCAGTATCATCACATTACATATTTTGATTGTGGTCAAATGAAAATGGCAGAAACCTCCCCATGAACTCCTGTTACTCCCAGCCATACTCGAGGGCAAACCTTTACCCCAACTCTTCTCCTACCTTAATGCTAAAGGGTTCCTAACGTTCCAAGCTGCTGAGTCAGGCCTGCCTGAGTTGTTCTGTGGTATTTGAAGGGTAAGTCTTTAAACAGTACATTCGTTGAAATTAATGATGAGTAAAATTGGCGGAGCATCGAATGCGTAACATAAAATGGGTGTCCACCTTAACCCGCCTCAAGTGGGTTAGGTTAAAATTAGCCCACTTCCCTCCCCCAGGGTTCTACTTTTGAATAGTTTTCCCTAGCAATATTCACCTTGCTAGGTGCAAGATCAGTTAAAAAGAAGTTTTTAGGTTGAAAATAAACAAAGCCCAATTAAACCCATGTCCTTGGACTGGTTGAGCTAAAAATTAAACAGGTTGATGCAAGGGACTTTTTAAAATTTATTCTTTCATGGGATGTGGGCGTCAATGGCAAGGCCAGCATTTTTACCCATCCCTAACTACCCTTGAACTGAGTGGCTTGCTAGGCCATTTCAGAGGGCAGTTAAGAGTAAATCACATTGCTGTGGGTCTGGAGTCACAAGTAGGCCAGACCAGGTAAGACAACCGATTTCCTTCCCTAAAGAGCATTAGTGAGCCAGATGGGTTTTCACAACAATTGACAGTGGTTTCATGGTCACCATCACTGAGACTAGGTTTTGATTCAGATTTTATTAATTGAATTTAAATTTCACCAGCTGCCATGGGTGGGATTTGAACCCATGTCCCCAGAGCATTAACCTGGGCCTCTGGATTACTAGCCTAGTGGCATTACCACTACGTCACCATCTCCCCCTTATTTTATCCCCTCCCCCAGCTCCCTGGCCTGACTCCCTTTTCAATCTGGCTTTGTATGTCAGCTATTGTCTTCATGTGGTCTCCCCAAACTGATCAAAGATTGTTGTCTTCAGCCATGCAACACATTCCACTTCTCAGATAACACACATAATCATTGAGCATTTCCTAATCCCCTTGTTTCTGTGTTGCTCAGTTGATGACGCTTACTCTCCTTGCATTATGTGTTCTTAAGGACTCCAACAAGAGGACCTGCATTTATATGGACCAAAGGAGATTGAGGGGAGATTTGATAGAGGCACGCAAGATTATGACAGATTTAGATAAAGTAAACAAAGAAAAACTGTTCCCATTCGCTGATGGTGCAAGGACAGATTTATGGTTTTGGGCAAGACATGCCGGGGGTGGGGTGGGTGCGTGGGAAGGTGAGGAAGAATTTTTACCTGTACAGCGTGATAATGACCTGGAACTCATTGCCTATGAGGGGGATGGAAGCAGAGATGCTCAATGATTGCAAAAGCAAACTGGCTGAACGCTTGAGGGAAATAAATTTGCTGAGCTACAGGGATAAAGAAAGAAAGAAAGACTTGCATTTATATAGCACCTTTCATGAGCACCAGACATTGCAAAGGGCTTTACAGTCAATGAAGTACTATTGAAGTGTGGTCACTGTTGTAATGTAGGAAACGTGGCAGCCAGTTTGTGCACAGCAAGATCCCACAAATAGCAATATGATATTGACCAGATCATCTGTGTTTGTGATGTTGATAGAGGGATAAATATTGGCCAGGACACCGGGGAGAACTCCCCGACTCTTCTTCAATATAGACCCATGGGATATTACATCCCACCCGAGCAGGCAGATATGGCCACAGTTTAACATCTCATCTGAAAGACAGCTCTTCTGAAGGTGTGGTACTCTCTCAGTAGTGCACTGGAGTGACACTAATCGTTTGGTAGTACAGAACCTGAACCGGATGTGGGTGATATATTGGCTATATTTAAATTCACTGTTGCATGTAATAATTTCCTTACATGTCTTAATGGGCTCCATCCCGCACCCAAATTCACCGTTGAAATGGAGCAGTAAAATGTACTCCCCTCCCAGAGGGTCCCCTACCACGGTCTACTGCAAACCCACCTTGACTGGTCAGTATATGCGTTTCACACACTATAAGATTGGTCGTATCGGCAACATTGTAAATAGCTATTTGCTCATTGTGCAAGCTTGATGTTGAAGCATCAGAGGCATCCTGGCTACCCTGCTCTGATCATTTTGCACTGTATATCTCTCAAACTTATGAATGGGCCTAAAGTCATAATTTTCAGCCCTGAAAAGTGCCCAGTCTACCTCAGATTACCCTGGAAGGGCAAAGTATCTCAAAACTTTGAGCAACAGGTGAAGCTAGCTGTTTCACGCTGTTACTATGCAGTAGCAACACTAGTGGTATTCATCACTAACAGGATGCTGCTGTCAAGCCAAAAAGACGTTCTGCCTATCACACAAATGAGTAATGTGGTATATGAATATCAGCACCAGTGTGATGCTAGATATGTAGGCTGTACATCCCAAAGACTGGTGGATCATATCAAACAGCATGTCCCAGCTGCTGTTCGCAATGGGTAAGGTACAGACTGTACCCAACCAGCCCGTACTTGCAAAACTCAAAACACATTGTCCAACATTAGATGTGATTCTGCGATTGGACAACACTTGCTAAATAATCCTCCGTGAGCTAAGAATTACACTGACAACCAATTTAAGATTGCCAGTTGGGCTCACAGTGTGGCGCATTTACGTGTACTGGAAGCTACATATATTAATACACGGGGCCCTGTTCTTTGCAGACAGAAAGAACATGTACACACGTTGCACCTGTTTCAGCTAAACAAAATAAGCGAGAGCCATTCCTTGACTCGTTCCTCAGGGCAATGCCTTGACCAATCAGGGTCAAGCTGCCTGGCTTAAATTTCAAGCAATGCTTGGCAGTTAACTGCCAACCACCATTGCTGGTGCAGTCTCCGTGGCAATGCCTCTACCAATCAGAGTCCACTTGCCAACCAATCAGCACTCTCTTCACATACAGTATAAATTGTTGTCTTCCCCGAGATTGGGATTCTTGCGAAGTGTCCTGAAGAGTGCAATACGAAAAGGTTTGACATGTCTCCTTTTTCAGCAATACTGGAGTGACAGTCTTAATTTTTGTGCTCAAGTGTTGTAGAGAGACTTGAGTGCAGAACCTGATGGTCCTGATGTGAGAGTGCTGAGCCGTGCTGAAAGACGAGCAGGAATTGGAACTGACTGGATTGCTCTACAGAGAGCTAGCATGGACTCGATGGGCCAGATGGCTCCTTCCGTGCCTTAATGAGAATAATGACTCTAACATTTAAAAAAAAAATAACATATTGTCCAGGACATCAGGAGAACTCCCTGATCAGCTTAGAATAGTGATGTGGGATTTGTTATGTCCATCAGAAAGAGCAGATGGAGCCTTGTCAGAGAGCACCTCCAACAGTGCAGCACTAGGCCACGGCTGACACCTGCATCCCCGCCATCCACTGCCCCTGCTTTCTGATTGCTCAGGAGTTGTAGGGCCTCATCATGTGGGGTGAAAATTTGGAGCCAGGGGGTCACACCTCTAGTGGATTTTGTCAGGTGTTGCTTAAGGCCACTCTTCTGAGGAGAAAGTGCACAGTGTAAAGGCTATGGCCTTAGCATTTTATCAAGTAACACCCCATTTCAGTAATCATTGCTTGAGTGGAGTGATACCAAATGTAGGGATCGTGCTACAGTGTGGGCTTCTGATAGTGGCATCCAGGTGGCACTGTAAGTATGAGCATGTTTGCTGAGGAAAGGAAGCTGGGGGATGGGAAGAAGCAATGATAGTGAGACTGAAAACGCTAAACAGAGAGGACAGGTTGCATTGACCAGGCATGTATTCCCTTGAATATAGAAGATTAAGGGGTAATGTAATTGAGGTGTTTAAGGTGATTATAGATTTGATATGGTAGAGGGAACGATATTGCCTCTGGTGGAGAATTTGAAACATGGGAGCATAATCTTAAAGTTAGAAGCAGGCTGTTCAGGGGTAATATGAGGAAACATCATACAAAGTGTAGTAGAAATCAGAACTCTACCCCCCGCCCCCACCAAACTGTTGAGGTTGGGGGGAGGGGTTAATTGAAAATTTCGAAATGGAGGTGGATTGTTTTTTGTTGGGTAAGGGTATTAAGGGATATGGAACCAACGCGGGTAGATACAGATCAGCTATGATCTAATTGAATGGCGGAACAGGCTGCTTTACCTCCTCATGTGTTCCCCAAGTGAGAGATGCAGATGAATCTTGGAGACATTAGTGGTGAGTTGTAGATGGTCAACACAGCGAAGGCAAAGTGGTTTTAAATGTGAAGCTTGCTCCCTCCAGCACACTCTTCCACCGTGTGACTGCACCTTCTCACCCTGCCGGGGCACTGAACCTCTTTTGGCACTGGTCTTTCCCATGCAGTTCCCAACTCCTTGCCTTGTGCCTACTGTAACTTGCTTGCCTCAGTACCAAGTCGCTTGGGTCAATAAACTCTCCGGAGAGGTGTTTACAAACCGGTGGCACTGCATCCCACTGTTGTGCTATGCCTTTCCGATCTTGCTACCTCTTTCAGTTGCTGCCAATGGATCACACAGAGCCATCCCTCAGAGAGGGAGTTCCCACAAGAGACAGCACAGGACACTCAACATCAATCCTACACATACACCATCACAATGCATATGTCTGTGTGTACAGATCTATGTGTGCATATGTATGTGCCTGTGAATCTCTTATGTGTACATGTCTGTTTATACATGTGCATATGCACACTCCACATGCTATAACAGCCTGCTGGGTCCACATGTGAAGAATGGCCAGGACAAACAGAAACACTGCTCCAAGAGACTGAGAAGCAAGTGCCTCACACTTCAGTGCCCTTCTTCAAACCTCACATGGCCAGAAACATCTTTGCCCACTAGGTGGGCACTCTTGGATGGTGGGCACTCCTTCCTTGGCAGTGAGCAGGCACTGTTGACTCAGCAAGTGCTTGTCAGCAGTGTGTAGGCACACTCCGAATGCAGATTTTCATTCTATTTTTTCTTTCATGGGATGTGGGCATCACTGGCAAGGCCAACATATTTTGCCCAGCCCTAATTGCCCTTGAACTGAGTGGCTTGCTAGGTTATTTCAGAGTCAACCACATTGCTGTGGATCTGGAGTCACATGTAGGCCAAGGACAGCAGATTTCTTTCTCTAAAGGGCGTTAGTGAACCAGATTGTTTTTTTTTTTACAATTGACATTGGCTTCATGACCAGCTTTTAATTATATGAATTTAAATTCCAGTAGCTTCCATGGTGGGATTTGAACCTGTTTCCCCTGGTCTCTTGGGTTACTAGTCCAGTGACAACACCACTATGCCACCATCTCACATACCGCCTTCTGGTCTGCTGAGTCTGGATTGGGTACACAGCGATCAAAAGGAAGCCAGCATACAGATCCCTTTCCTCAATGTTCCCGAGAGGCTGTTTGGCAGGCTGGATTTGTTTATTTATTCAGGAGTGAGGCCATGGGCCTGGGACTGATGAAGAGAAAAGAACGGGTGGACTATTTAAGCCACTTCAATCCCATGCTACTGAAGGACAATTACTGAACTGGAGCGGAGTCATCGACCGCAGCTGGAATAGATGATTAAACACTGACAGCCCCGGCAAGGCTGAACAATTCCACACCAGCACTGGGTGTCAATGGGTAAATGAATCCAGCTCCATCATTGCAACTTAACTATTAATAACAGGAACAAATTTGCAGGTTAAGATGTAAACTTACAGAAGTAAGTAGCCCAGCCGAAGACAACATTTGCCAGTTCAGATTCACTGCACTCCAAACACTCTCACTGAGTCAGAAGGGTCATGGGTTCGAACCCCACGCCAGAGACCTGGGCACAGCATCTGGGCTGACCACTACAGTGTACTGAGGGAGTGCTGGACTGCTGGAGGTGCCTTTGTAGATGTGAGATATTAGGCCTGGACTATCCTATCAGAGGGGGGTAAAATATCCCACAACACTATTTGAAAAAGAGCAGAAGATGTCCTGCTCAATATTTATCCCTCAACCACTAAAACTGATCATTTTGTGGGATCTTGCTGTGTGTGATATAGCTGCTGCGTTTCCTACATTGAAACAGTACCTGCAGTTTAAAAGGACTTTGGCTGTGCAGTGCAACAGAATTTCTCGATGACCGTAAGAGGTGCTATAGAAATGAAAGTCTTCCCTTATACAGCGTCAACAAGGAATGTGAGGGAAGAATTGAATGAGAGGGTTGAACTGAAAGAGTGGGAGAAGAGACAAGTTACAATAGCCAATCGGGAGAATCCAGACGGAGGCTCCATCAAGTTTGTGAGTGGTTCTGGGCAGTGAGACCTGGGGGGCCCTCTGTGCACAGTAAGGTTGGGCATTCTTTTTTTGAAAAAATATATTTTATTCATAAAATATCTGAAAGAACATTACAAAACATTTCAAATGGCCATCACAAAAAGTGCAATCAGATTCAAGTTTTCCACATACATCATGTTGCACTCTGAGGTGCTTCAATACAATTGTGATACATGTAATATTCACTGTATACATTCAATGTGAGTCATACAGCCCGAGGGGTCTATACAGTTCCCAGCCCCTCGGTGCACTATGGCAGAAAGGTCTTAGACAGTGACCTTTCCCCATTGCGCCTTTGCGGCGGCTGCCCCAAGCTTTACTGCGTCCCTCAGCACGTAGTCCTGGACCTTGGAATGTGCCAGTCTGCAACACCCGGTCGGGGACAACTCTTTGCACTGGAAGACCAACAAGTTTCGGGCAGACCAAAGAGCGTCTTTCACCGAGTTGATGATCCTCCAGCTACAGTTGATGTTTGTCTCGGTGTGTGTCCCTGGGAACAGCCCGTAGAGCACAGAGTCCTGTGTCACAGAACTGCTCAGGATGAACCTCAACATAAACCACTGCATCTCTCTCCAGACCTTCTTTACAAAGGCACATTTCACAAGGAGGTGAACAACGGTCTCTTCCCCACCACAGTCATCTCGAGGGCAACGTGCAGAGGAGGTGAGACTCCTGACTTGTAGGAAGGACCTGATGGGGAGGGCCTTTAAGTTTGGCCATACCTTTGTGAGGTGAGCCTGCAGTTTTCTCCCCTCTGAAGCTGCGCCCTTCAAGTGTAAACTCAAACTCACACTGTCTGTTCCCCTCCCTCCTGCTGTGTTAGAATCGGGGCTCTCCACACACTCTCCGCACTCAACCTCCCCGCAGCTTCTCACCTCCCTCAGGCCACATTCCTCATACCTCAACCTTCAGGTATTTGAACTCTCAACTTGCTGTCATCTAATCACTGTTTCAACCCAACATCCTCCATCTTCTGTGTTGAGTTCCAAAGAAGAGTCATATTGGACTCGAAACAGG
Organism: Cetorhinus maximus; assembly: GCF_964194155.1. Taxonomy (NCBI): domain Eukaryota; kingdom Metazoa; phylum Chordata; class Chondrichthyes; order Lamniformes; family Cetorhinidae; genus Cetorhinus; species Cetorhinus maximus. Next base: position 76,117,326 of record NC_135900.1, on the reverse strand, counting down.
AACCTACAGATGCTGCCAGACCTGCTGAATATTTCCAGCTCTTGCTTCTTTTATTTCAATTCTCCACCCTCCACCTTGTTGGGACTCCTGACCCAGTAGGCCTCAACCTTCATTTCGGGTCCTTTCAACTTGTCAGGTACCTCCTGAAAAGGCTGGAGCCTGAACCTGATTTAATTCAGCTTGTGCAGTGATGCAGTGCTGTTATTGGCCACTCGGGAGCTGCTGACAGCCTTCTGCGCGTTAGAGCTGCCTGCTCGCACAATCTCATTTCACGCCTGTATTTTCAGCACTGGCTGGGAGATGAGGACTCATGCAGGGCCTGAGAGAGATAGGGGAGGAGGGAGACAGATGGAGGAGAAGGGGTTGAGATGGGCGGGGGTGAACAGCCTGCCTTATGCTGCGCCGCTTGGCTTCTCCGCTTTGTTTTTTCTCACATGGGTGGCAGTGAGCCATGAAGGACAGTCATAGCTTGCCCTCCTCCTGCACCTGGCACTGCCTCCAGCCTTTGAGAACTCCACGTCCTTCGCAGCCTTTGAAACTGCTGCCACTTCTCTATTGAAAAAGAGTATTTATCTTCAGGATGTGGCAATTATTGCCCACCCCCCCTGGTTGACCAGGTAAGATGGTGGTGGGCCTTCTCATTGAACCACTGACAACCTTTCGATACAACTGAGGGGCTTGCTGCCTCATATCAGAGGGCAGGTAAGAGTCAACCATATTAGTGTGGGACTGGAGTCACATTAGAAACCAGACTGCTTAAGGACATTAATGGGCCAGTGGGACGTTATGACAGTACAACAGCTTCAGCGTGAATTTAAATTCTCAAACTGCCCGAGCGGATTTGAACTCACATTGTCTGGACCATTTGCCCTGTCATGGGGAGATCACAGAATCGCACAGTGCAGAAGAGGCCCTTTGGCCCATCGAGTCTGCATCGACACATGAGAAACACCTGACCTACCTACCTAATCCCATTTACCAGCACTTGGCCCATAGCCTTGAATGTTATGATGTGCATAGTGCTCATCCAGGTGCTTTTTAAAGGATGTGAGGCAACCCGCCTCCACCACTCTCCCAGATAGTGCATTCCAGACCGTCACCACCCTCTGGGTAAAAAAGCCTTTCCTAACATCCCCCCTAAACTTCCTGCCCCTCACCTTGAACTTATGTCCCCTCGTGACTGACCCTTCAACTAAGGGGAACAGCTGCTCCCTATCCACCTTGTCCATGCCCCTCATAATCTTGTACACCTCGATCAGGTCGCCCCTCTGTCTTCTCTGCTCCAGCGAAAACAACTCAAGTCTATCCAACCTCTCTTCATAACTTAAATGTTTCATCCCAGGCAACATCCTGGTGAATCTCCTCTGCACCCCCTCCAGTGCAATCATATTCTTCCAGTCACTGAAGCATCCTTCTGTCATCATCCTCTGTCTCCTACAACTAAGCCAATTTTGAATCCACCTTATCAAATTACCCTGTATCCAATGTGCATTTGCCTTCTTTATAAGTCTCCCATGTGGGACCTTGTCAAAGGCTTTGCTGAAATCCATATAAACGACATCAACTGCACTACCCTCATCTACACACCTGGTCACCTCCTCAAAAAATTCAATCAAATTTGTTAGGCATGACCTCCCTCTGACAAAGCCAAGCTGACTATCCCTGATCAAACCTTCCTCTCCAAGTGGAGATAGATACTCTCCTTCAGAACTTTCTCCAATAGTTTCCCTACCACTGACATGAGACTCACTGGCCTGTAGTTCCCTGGCTTATCTCCAGAACCCTTCTTAAATAGCGGAACCACATTTTCTGTTCTCCAGTCCTCTGGCACCTCCCCAGTGGCCAGAGAGGAATTAAAAATTTGGGCCAGAGCCCCTGCGATCTCCTCCCTTGCCTCCCTCAGCAGTCTGGGACACAAATCATCTGGACCTGGAGATTTGTCCACTTTTAAGCCTGTCAACACCTCCAATACCTTGTCACTCCCTGTATCAATTTGCTTAAGAACCTCGCAGTCTCTCTCCCCGAGTTCGATACCTTCATCCTTATTCTCTTGGGTGAAGCAGGATGTGAAGTATTCATTCAACACTCTACCAATGTCCTCTGGCTCCACCCATAGATTGCCCCCTTGGTCCCTTATGGGCCCTACTCTTTCCTTGGTTATCCACTTCCCATTGATCTACTTATGGAATATCTTGGGATTTTCCCTACTATTACCAGCCTGAGCTTTCTCATATCCCCTTTTTGCTCTCCTAATTGCTTTCTTAAGCTCCACCCTGCACTTTCTGTACTCCACTAATGCCTCTGCTGATTTGCTTCCCTTGTACCTGCTAAAAGCCTCTCTTTTCCTTCTCATCGTAACCTGAATATCTCTGGTCATCCATGGTTCTCTGGGCTTGTTACTCCTTCCTATCACCCTAGAGGGAACATGTTGAGTCTGTACCCTTCCCATTTCCTTTTTGAACGCCCCTCATTGCTCCTCTGTAGATTTCCCTTGGAGATGGTGGCACAGTGGTAATATCACTGGACTAGTAATTCAGGGGCCTAGTCTAATGCTCTGGGGACATGGGGCTGAATCTTCGGCTTGGCGAGTGGGGGCGGGGCCCAATCACCGAGGCGTAAAATGACACGGGGTGACATCGGGCATGCGTCCTGACGTCACCGCGCGTCAGTTAGATTTTCAGTTCGGCGAGTGCACAGCCAAGTTGGCTGCGCATCCACCGAACTGTCAAAGGCCTGTTAAGGCCATTAATGAAATAATTGAGCCTATTGAGAAAGCTGCCCGTCCAACCTTAAGGTCGGCAGGTGAAGAGCCCAGGCGGCCTTCACATTTTTCATGGAACCTCATCCACGGGCGGGATGAGTTTTCATGAAGGGTTTATAAATTAAATACATTTTTTCATTAAAGTTCATTGACATGTCCCAGCTCCTGTGACACTGCCACATGAGGGGACGCCTTAAAATTTTTCTCTTTATTAAAATTTTTGGAATTTAAACTAACCTCCCTGAGGCTGGTTGGGTCCGCGCCCGCCAATGCACAACCCACCCAATGGGGGGGAGAATTCTACCCATGGGTTCAAATCCAACCATGGCAGCTGGTGGAATTTAAATTCAATTAATAAATCTGGAATATAAAGCTCGTCTCAGTAATGGTGACCATGAAACTATCATTCATTGTTGTAAAAAACCCATCTGGTTCACTAATGCCCTCTAGGGAAGGAAATCTGCCATCCTTACCTGGTCTGGACTGCATGTGACTCCAGATCCACAGTAATGTGGTTGACTCTTAACTGCCCTCCGAAATGGCCTAGCAAGACACTCAGTTCAAGGACAATTAGGGATGGGCAATGAATGAATGCTTAAAAAAAAATGTAGATGATATTGTGGAACCAAGCTCAGTGCTCAGTGCCTGGGCCACTTGGATAAGATGATGGAAGTGGTGAGCTGCCTCCATGAACTGCTGCAGTCCATGTGATGTAGATGCACCCACAGTGCTGTTAGGGAGGGAGTTCCAGGAATTTGACTCAGTGATAATAAATGAATGACAATATAGTTAAAAGGGATGGTGTGTAGAGGGAACCTGAAACCGATGCTGTTCCTATGTGCTTGATGCCCTTTTGCTTCTAGATGGTAGAGATCACAGGTTTGGAAGGTGCTGTCAAAGAAGCCTTGCTGAGTTGTTGCAGTGCATCTTGTAGATGGTATACACTGCAGCCCGGTACGATGTTGGTAGAGGGAGTGGAAAATGGGCAGTATCCTGAGGTGAGGCCTATTCCTACTGCAGATTCAATTTCCCTCCCAAACCCACCTCAAGCTGTGCTAGAGCAGTTACCCCCTCCCAGCTACACCTCCCCTAACCTCCTTTCCACCACAAGTAAATCTCTTTTTGTATCTACTTTATGTTATTCTATTGGGCTGGATTTTCGCGAGTTGGGAAGACTCTGTGAACATTTAAAATGGTGGGAACACCCCTATTCCTAGTCAAAACCATTTTTGGGGATAGGAGGAAGAGGTTGGGGCATGATCTACACAGGCATGAATCAAGAATTTGGTGGTCCATTTGAAATTAGTAGAAAGTTGAAACAAACCCCACTTTGGCCTTTGCAAGGGCCTTAACTTGCAATGTGGGAGTCACAAATTGATGGAATGGACACAAACGCTCTTGAAGGGTGGATAAGATATGTATAACTGCCATGATCTGAAGATTTGAAATCTCCTGCTCTTGAAACTTTAAAAAAATGGTAACAGCTGTCAGGGAGAGTTCAAAAAAGCCTCGACTGCATTGCTTTGATTGACATGTGTAGGCTCAAAAAAAAAGTAGCATTTGGTCATGCAGTTTCAGTAGAGTTCTTTGTTCACATTTCACCAAGGGATATCATTATGTCATTATGAATGCATGGCTGAGTTTCAAAAGCTACTATTTTCTCTGCAGATGGTTCTGAGTTTATAGTTTGAATGAAGCTTAAAGAGGCTATTAAATGATTTGTTATATTTGATGTGGTGTTCTGAATAGAAATTTGTTTTTATAAGAGATTAACCACTTGAAGAGGGTTAAAAGCTTTGAATGTCTTTTATGAATAGAAGCCTTTTTTTCCACTCTCAAGTATGTAGATGTGAGATCTGTATTAGATGATTAGACTTTTCTCATCTCCACATTGCTCCTGAGGTCTGTTCTTGGTGAATACCGGGTGATGGCTATGGAGGTGGCATGAAGGGTATGAGGGGGGATGGGTCGGGGGCATAAGTCGGTATGGGGGGCATAGGGCTGTGGGTGGAGATGAGGGCTGAAGGGCCCAACAATTTCTAAAACGACTGCGACAAAGTCCACCCAGCCCATCTCAACACTTGTCAATCCCCCCACACACGCCCCCCCCCCACCCCCGCAAACTGGCCCATCTTCACCCCACTTCCATGCCCTGGAGCTACCTGCCTCAGTAACCAAAATCCGACCCTGTGCCACTCTCTGTCTCCCTTCTTTTTCTCTCTTTTCCTGTAGCCTGAATTTTCATGGGGATGGAAAGGGTCTCCAGCTTAGCCAACGTGGCACCAGAGCCCAAATTCTGGAAGCCCCGCCCCTGAACCCGGCACCCACCATTTTTGCCATCAGGGAAACCAGCGGCAGGTTGTAGCTGCACATCCATAGTTTACGGAGTGGCTACACATGGAGAAGTGCAGCTGCCTTCAAACAAACCCAATTTTCATTAGTGGAATATCCAAAGCACAACTCGTGGGCTTTAGACCTTAAAGGAAATGGCTACCAGAGTTATTTAGAGACATGGGGTACCATTTTGGATAGGTCCAGATACCCCTCTGGGAAAGGTACTGTTTGTGATAGAGATAAGTTGCCCTTTGGGTGAGGTAAGGTGCCCTTTCAGATTTGTAAAATTAGACACGAATGTTCATAAAAAGTGGATAAGCTCTGTGGAACTGTCAAGGTTTTGAGGCATTTAAATCTCCTGCCCTTTAAATTTTAAAAAGTCTGCCGTTTTAAAAAAAAGTATTTGCAATTTCACTCTGTCGGTTGACATAAGCCCAAGGGATATCATTATAGGATTTGTGCTGTATGCCTGATTCCACAGCCTATCATTATCACAGTGGGGTGCCTGTCAGTTCACAGTTTGATTGACAGCTCCGAGCAGTTATAAAGTCTTTGCTGTGGCACCATGAATACAAATGGATGTTTTTATAGAGGTACTTGAATGAAATGTTTACTGTTATAAGGGGTTAAATAGTTGAAGGAATTTAAATATATTGAACGGGTTTTTTATGAATGAGAGTGTCTTTTTTAAGAAATCCTGTAATAGACGTTATTTTCCTTTATCTTACCATGACTCCGAAGGTTTTCCCATGCTGGATACTGGGTGAGTTGACATGGAGGGTGCAAGGGGGAGCATGGATTGGAATGAGTTCTCATAGAGGGTATAAAAGGCTATGGGGTGGGTAGAAGGACATAGGTTGGCATAGGGTGTATAGAAACAAAGGGCTGAATTTTCACCTTGGCGTGCAGATGTGCGCCTGACACGCATGAGCGTGAAATAGCACGCGGTGGACATCAGCCGAGAGTCCCAACATCATTGTGCATTCACGCGATATTTCGGTCAGTGAGCACGCACGGGAGTTGGCAGCACGCCCGCCGACATTTAAGAGGGCGGTTAAACCCATTAATAAATTAACTGAACGGAATTTTTACCTTACTGTTGGCAGGCGGGCGAAAAGGCCAAGTGACCTTTGGATTTTTGAAAAAAAACCTCATTCACGGGCAGGATGAGGTTTTCGATGTTAATTAAAAATAAAGTAGGAATGTTTAAATCTTATTTCTAACATGTCCCTGCTCATGTGACAGAGTCACGTGAGGGGACATGTTTTCCTTTTTTTAAAAAAACTTTATCTTTCATGTGACATTGTCAGCTCCCTGAGGCAGCTCTGTGCCTTCGGGGCGCTTTCTGTACCACGCACTGACTCCTGCGCTCGCCTCCATCCCGCCCTCCACCCAGGCAGCCCTGAGCGTTTCCACACCCGATTCTCGCTGGCTGGCCGCTGATTGGCCAACCAGTGTGAAATCTGGGTCGGGGTGCGATCGTGGGTGGTGGGCCGTTCTCCCTTATCTATTCTGCTCCCGGGCCTGCCCTCTGCGCCCGCCTGACAGGGGGAAAGTCCTCCCCATAGAAAATAGGGGCAGGAGTAGGCTATTCGGCCCTTCAAGTCTGCTCCACCATTCAATATGATCATGGCCGATCCTCTATCTCACCATACCCCGTGTTCTCCCCATATGCTTGAAGCCTTTAAAGTCCAAAAATCTATCTACTTCCTTCTTAACTATATTCATTGACTTGGCCTCCACAGCCTCCTGTGGTAGAGAATTCCACAGGTTCACCACCCTCTGAGTCACTGAAGTTTCTCCTCATCTCAGTCCTAAATGGCCTACCCTGTATCCTGAGGTTGTGACCCCTTGTTCTAGACCCCCCCAGCCAGAGGAAACATCATCCCTGCATCCAGTCTGTCCAGCCCTGTCAGAATTTTATACGTTTCAATGAGAGCCCCTCTCATTCTTCTAAACTCCAATGAATACAGGTCTAGTCGGCCCAATCTCTCCTCATACGACAATCCTGCCATCCCAGGAATCAGTCTGGTGAACCTTCACTGCACTCCCTCTATGTCAAGTATATCCTTTCTTAGGTAAGGAGACCAAAACTTTACACAATACTCCAGGTGTGATCCCACCAAAGCCCTGTACAACTGCAGTAAGACATCCTTGCTCCTGTACTCAAGCCCTCTCGCAATGAAGGCCAACATACCTGGAATATTGTGTACGGTTTTGGTCTCCTTATCTGAGGAAGGATGTTCTTGCTATAGAGGGAGTGCAGCGAAGGTTTACCCAACTGATTCCTGGGATGGTGGGACTGACATATGAGGAGAGATTGAGTCAATTAGGATTATATTCGCTGGAGTTCAGAAGAATGAGGGGGGATCTCATAGAAACATATAAAATTTTAACAGGACTAGACAGGGTAGATGCAGGAAGGATGTTCCCGATGGTGGGGGAGTCCAGAACCAGGGGTCACAGTCTGAGGATATGGGGTTGACCATTTAAGACTGAGATGAGGAGAAATTTCTTCACCCAGAGAGTGGTGAGCCTGTGGAATTCGTTACCACAGAAAGTAGTTGAGGCCAAAACATTGTATGTTTTCAAGAAGGAGTTAGATATAGCTCTTGGGGTGAAAGGGATCAAAGGATATGGGGAGAAAGCGGGAGCAGGCTATTGAGTTGGATGATCAGCCATGATCATATTGAATGGCAGAGCAGGCTCGAAGGGCCAAATGGCCTACTCCTGCTCCTAGTTTCTATGTTTCTATCTACCATTTGCCTTCTTAACTGCTTGCTGTACCTGCATGCTTGCTTTCAGTGATTGGTGTACAAGGACACCCAGGACCCTTTGTATATGAACATTTCCCAATCTATCATCATTTAAATAACACCCTGCCATTCTGTTTCTCCTACTGAAGTGGATAACTTGACATTTCTCCATGTTATGCTGCATCTGTCATGTATTTGCCTGCTCACTCAACCTGTCTAAAACACCTTGAAGCCTCTTAACAACTTCCTCATCGCTCACATTCCCACCAATTTTTGTGTCATCAGCAAACTTGGAAATATTACATTTGGTTCCCTCATCCCAATCACTGATAGATATTGTGAATAGCTGAGGCCCAAGCGCTGATCCCTGTGGTACCCCACTAGTCACTGCCTGCCACTCCGAAAAAGACCCATTTATTCCTACTCTCTGGGCAGGATTTTGCCCTTGGCGGGGTGCTTGGCAGGGGCGGGTGGAGGTGGTCGGGAAGCCAACCACCGCCCGCGATCAGCACCACGCCGCGATTTTACACGCCAGCATGGAATGTGATCAGCAGCGCTCAGCGCTGCCTGTGCTGGGGGGGTGGGGGGGAGGGGGTGGAGGAGGGTGAGCGGGCCAAGCACGAACTTCACACATGTGCACGAGAAAGTGCTTCAATCTCCCTGAGGCATGAAGCAGGGACTTGTTTTTAATTCAAGTGTGAAGTTTTTATTTTATTCTTATTTGCTTTAAGAAGCCTCATCCTGCCAACTGTTAGGTTGGACGGGCCGTGTAAATTTGACATTAATTACCTTTTTAATGGCCTTAATAGGCCTTTTAATTGTCGGCAGGCGTGCTGCCAACTCCGGTGCACACCCGCCAAACAAAATATCACAGACCTACACGATGACGTCAGGGCGCTCGCCCAATGCCATTGCGCGCCATTTTACACTTGTCCGGGTCAGACACGCGTTCGCCTGCCAAGCTCAATATCCTGTCCTCTGTTTCCTGTCCGCTAACCAATTCTCAATCCATTCCAATATTTTACCCCCAGTCCCATGTGCTTTAATTTTACACACTAACCTCTTACATGGGACTTTACCAAATGCTTTCTGAAAATCCAAGTACACTGGTTCTCCCTTATCAATTCTGCTAGTTACGTCCTCAAAAAAACTCCAGTAGGTTTGTCAAACATGATTTCCCTTTGATAAATCCATGTTGACTTTGTCTAATTCCATTGCTATTTTCTAAGTGTCCTGTTATGACATCCTTTATAATAGACTCTAGCATTTTCTCTACTACTGATGTTAGGCTAACTGGTCTGTAATTCGCTGTTTCCTCCCTCCCTCCTTTTTTAAATAGTGAGGTTACATTTTCCACCCCCCAATCTGCCGAGACTGTTCCAGAATCTACAGAATTTTGGAAGATGTCAACCAACAGATGTTTCCATGACCACCTCCTTTCGTACCCTGGGATGTAGATTATCGGGCCCTGGGGATTTTTCAGTTTTCAGTCCTATTAATTTCTCCAGCACTATTGTTTTAGTAATACTAATTTCCTTCAATTCCTCCTTCTCGCTAGACCCTTGGTTCTCTAGTATTTCTGGGAAGTTATTTGTGTCTTCCTCTGTGAAGACAGAACTAAAGCAGTTGTTTAATTGCTCTGCCATTTCCTTGTTCTTTATTATAAATTCTCACCTTTCAAACTGTAAGGAACCAACAGTTGACTTCACTAATCTTTTTCTTTTTACATCCTTTTAGAAGCTTTTATAGTCTGCTTTTATGTTCCTTTCAAATTTACTCTCATACTCTATAGTTTCCCCTCTTAATCACTCTCTTGGTCCTCCTTTGCTGAATTCTAAACTGCTCCCAATCCTCAGGTTTGCTACTTTTTCTAGCAACTTGATATGACTCCTCTTTGGATCTAATACTATCTTTAATTTTTGTTCGTTAGCCATGGTTGGGCCGCTTTTCCTGTTGTTTTTGCGCCAGAAAGGAATGTACAACTGTTGCATACATTCACTCCTTAAATATTAGCCATTGTCTATCCATCATCATACCTTTTAATGAAGTTGCCCAATCTATCTTAGCCAACTCACTCCTCATGCCTTCATAGTTTCCTTTGTTAAGATTTAGGACTCTAGTTTCAGATCGGACTACTTCACTTTCCATCCTAATGAAGAATTCTATCATGTTATGGTCACTGTTCCCTAAAGGACGCCGCAAGATTATTAATTAACCCCTTCTAATTGCAGAAAACCAAATCCAAGATTGTTGGTTTTTCAACATACTGGTCTAAAAAAACCATCTTGTACCCACTCCAGGAATTCATCTGCAACAGTATTATTGCTAATTTGGTTTGCCCAGTCTATACGTAAATTAAAGTCACCCATGATCACTGTAGCACCCTTGTTACATGCGTCTCTAATTTCCTGTTTAATGCTGTCCCCTACTATCACTACTGTTTGGAGGTCTATAGACAACTCCTACTAATACTTTCTGCCCCTTGTTGCTTCTTAGCTCCACCCAGACTGACTCTACATCTAGGTTTTCTGAGCCAATATTGTTCTGATTTCATCCTTAACCAACAACACCATGCAACATCCTTTTCCATTTTGCCCGTCTATCCTAAATATCAAGTACCCTTGGATATTAAGATCACAGCCTTGGTCACCCTGCAGCCATGTCTCCGTAATCACAATCATATAATTCCCATTTACATCTATTTGCACTGTTAATTTGTCTACCTTATTGTGAATGCTCTGTGCATTCAGATACAGGGTCTTTTTAACACTTTTATGCATTTTTTATGTACTACAGCCCTATTTGCTGCTCGCCCTAGTTTTCTCTAGCCTTTCACTTTTGCTTTCTACCTTTTTGTCTTTCATTCCTATCTTTGTTTCCTTCTCTTGTGTCTCCCCGCTCAGTGCCATAGGAGGTGGGTAGAGGGGCATAGGTTGGCATGGAGGGTATGAGGGGGTGGGTGGGGGGCATGAGGTGCGATGAGTTGGCAAGGCTGGGGAGTGTGTGTGGGGAAGGTGAGCGGGTGAGTGAGGGCTAGAGGGCTGCTTTTTGTTTTATTCTTTTTCTTACAAGCAAGCCCCAGAACGCCGAGGTGGACCTTTCACCCAGCCCAGCAGCGCCTGCACCAGCAACGCCTGCACCAGCAGCACCTGCACCAGCAGCACCTGCACCATCAGCGCCTGCACCAGCAGCACCTGTACCAGCAGCGCCTGTAGCAGCAGCGTCTACACCATCAGCGCCTGCACCAGCAGCGCCTGCACCAGCAGCGCCTGTACCTGAAGCGCCTACACCATCAGCGCCTGTACCAGCGGCACCTGCACCAGCAGCGCCAGCAGCACCTGCACCATCAGCGCCTGCACCAGCAGCGCCTGCACCATCAGCGCCTGCACCAGCAGCGCCTGCACCAGCAACGCCTGCACCATCAGCGCCTGCACCAGCAGCGCCTGCACCAGCAGCGCCTGCACCATCAGCGCCTGCACCAGCAGCGCCTGCACCATCAGCGCCTGCACCATCAGCGCCTGCACCAGCAGCGCCTGCACCAGCAGCGCCTGCACCATCAGCACCTGCACCATCAGCGCCTGCACCATCAGCGCCTGCACCATCAGCGCCTGCACCATCAACTCCTGCACCATCAACGCCTGCACCAGCAACGCCTGCACCATCAGCGCCTGCACCAGCAGCGCCTGCACCAGCAACGCCTGAACCAGCAGCACCTGCACCAGCAGCACCTGCACCATCAGCACCTGCACCATCAGCGCCTGCACCAGCAGCGCCTGCACCAACAGCGCCTGCACCATCAGCGCCTGCACCAGCAGCGCCTGCACCAGCAGCGCCTGCACCATCAGCGCCTGCACCAGCAGCGCCTGTACCAGCAGCGCCTGCACCAGCAGCGCCTGCACCATCAGCGCCTGCACCAGCAGCGCCTGCACCAGCAACGCCTGCACCAGCAACGCCTGCACCATCAGTGCCTGCACCAGCAGCGCCTGCACCAGCAGCACCTGCACCAGCAGCACCTGCACCATCAGCACCTGCACCATCAGCGCCTGCACCAGCAGCGCCTGCACCATCAGCACCTGCACCATCAGCGCCTGCACCATCAGCGCCTGCACCAGCAGCGCCTGCACCATCAGCACCTGCACCATCAGCGCCTGCACCAGCAGCGCCTGCACCATCAGCGCCTGTACCAGCAGCGCCTACACCATCAGCACCTGCACCAGCAGCGCCTGCACCATCAGCACCTGCACCATCAGCGCCTGCACCAGCAGCGCCTGCACCATCAGCACCTGCACCATCAGCACCTGCACCAGCAGCGCCTGCACCAGCAACGCCTGTACCAGCAGCGCCTGCACCAGCAGCGCCTGCACCAGCAGCGCCTGCACCAGCAGCGCCTGCACCTGCAGCGCCTGCACCAGCAGCGCCTGCACCTGCAGCGCCTGCACCATCAGCGTCTGCACCATCAGCTCCTGCACCAGCAGCACCTGCACCATCTGCGCCTGCACCAGCAGCACCTGCACCATCAGCACCTGCACCAGCAGCACCTGCACCATCAGCACCTGCACCAGCAGCACCTGCACCATCAGCACCTGCACCAGCAGCACCTGCACCATCAGCTCCTGCACCAGCAGCACCTGCACCAGCAGCGCCTGCACCATCAGCACCTGCACCATCAGCGCCTGCACCAGCAGCGCCTGTACCAGCAGCGCCTGCACCATCAGCACCTGCACCATCAGCGCCTGCACCATCAGCGCCTGCACCATCAGCGCCTGCACCATCAGCGCCTGTACCAGCAGCGCCTGCACCAGCAGCGCCTGCACCAGCAGCGCCTGCACCTGCAGCGCCTGCACCAGCAGCGCCTGCACCTGCAGCGCCTGCACCATCAGCGTCTGCACCATCAGCTCCTGCACCAGCAGCACCTGCACCATCAGCGCCTGCACCAGCAGCACCTGCACCATCAGCACCTGCACCAGCAGCACCTGCACCATCAGCACCTGCACCAGCAGCACCTGCACCATCAGCACCTGCACCAGCAGCACCTGCACCATCAGCTCCTGCACCAGCAGCACCTGCACCATCAGCGCCTGCACCATCAGCACCTGCACCATCAGCGCCTGCACCATCAGCGCCTGTACCAGCAGCGCCTGCACCATCAGCACCTGCACCATCAGCGCCTGCACCATCAGCGCCTGCACCATCAGCGCCTGCACCATCAGCGCCTGTACCAGCAGCGCCTGCACCATCAGCGCCTGTACCAGCAGTGCCTGCAGCTACCCCTGAACCCTTTCCTGGAGCAGCAGGCCCAACTCCATCTGGCACCCGCCCTCCCCCAGAATGAAAATCCCATCTTTGCAGGCACTTTCTCCGCTTCTGTGCTCACAACTCCAAAGCACAAACTTGGCCCTGTGTCCCTCTGCCCTCTTGTATCTCTTTCTCTCTCTCTATCTCTCTTTCAGCCCTCTCTGAATTCCTTTTCTCTCTTCTCTGTCTCTTCCCTCTATCATTCATCTCTCTGTCTCCTTCTTTCTCCCTCTCTGTCTCTTCTCTCCTTTTCTCTCTCTCTTTCCTCTCTGTATTGTTCTCCTCCATTCTTCTCTCTCTCTCACACTCCCTCTTCCCTTCCCTATGCCCGTAATAATAAAAAAATATTGTGAATGCTGGAAACACCGAGTGGGCAAAGTATAACGGGTAAGAAGGTTCACCATTTAGACGAGCATTCTCAGGTGTGGGTTCATTGCCTTGCACCACTGTTCCACATGCACCACTGTTCCACATGCACCACTGTTCCACATGCACCACTGTTCCACATGCACCACTGTTCCACATGCACCACTGTTCCACATGCACCCTGTTCTGTGCAGCATTTCATGGTCTGGTTTCAGTAAATTGAATGGGGTGAGAGAGAAAGTGGGTTGAAGTTTTTTTTGGGAGGAGATGGTGGCACAGTGGCAATGTCACTGGGCTAGTAATCCAGAGGCTGACTAATACTTTGGAAACGTAGGTTCAAATCCCAGGTCAGAGGCTAGGCATCGTGTGATGAGTAACTCACCTCCTAACACCCCAAAGCCTGTCCACCATCTACAAGGCACAAGTCAGGAGTGTGATGGAATACTCTCCACTTGCCTGGATGAGTGCAGCTCCCACAACACTCAAGAAGCTCGACACCATCCAGGACAAAGTAGCCCTCTTCATTGGCACCCCATCCACAAACATTCACTCCCTCCACCACCGACGCACAGTAGCAGCAGTGTGTACCATCTACAAGATGCACTGTAGGAATTCACCAAGGCTCCTTCGACAGCACCTTCCAAACTCATGACCACTACCATCTAGAAGGACAAGGGCAGCAGATCGATGGGAGCACAACCACCTGGATGTTCCCCTCCAAGTCACTCACCATCCTGACTTGGAAATATATCACCGTTCCTTCACTGTCACTGGGTCAAAACCCTGGATTTCCCTCCCTAACAGCACTGTGGGTGTACCCACACCATATGGACAGCAGCAGTTCAAGAAGGCAGTTCACCACCACCTTCTCAAGGGCAATTAGGGATGGGCAATAAATGCTGGCCCAGACAGCGACGCCCACATCCCATGAATGAATTTTTAAAAATCCCACCATGGTGGTAGTTAAATTCAATTAATAAATTAATCCAAAAAACTGGAATGAAAGCTAGTCTCAGTAATAGTATCCAAGTTGTTGATTGTCATAGAAACCCATCTGGTTCACTAATGTCCTTTAGGGAAGGAAATCTGTCATCCTTACCTGGTCTGGCCTACATGTGACTCCAGACCCACAGCAATGTAGCTGACTCTTAACTGCCCCCTGAAATGACCTAGGAAGCCACTCAGTTGAAGGGCAATCAGGGTTGGGCAACAAATTCATACATTGCCAGTGATGCCACATCCCATAAGAGAATAAAACAAAACATATAAGGACAGAAATCACAGGCCTTATAAGTAAGCCAAAAATCACAGAGGTAAACAGGCTGAGACACCAGCTCCAACACAGTGAATTCAGGGACTTGACACGTGCAGAATCTCCACAGAGTGGAGCTGAAGATTTTCTGGATTAATTGGTTACTGGTAGCGACGATGATAGTTTAGAATGATTTGAATATTGATTTGTCAGAGGCAGCAATACACTGGATATCTTCGTATCTTCTGGCTATACAGTGCTACAGATGGCAGGGCTAGTTTTGGCCAACCTTTAAATGGGCTGTGCCCAATAACTGACAGAATCCCATTGCCTCCAGATGTCAAGAGAGGGGTTATACCCAAAACTCAGTGGGCAGCACTCTGGCCCTGCAACTGGAGGTTGTGGCTTCAACTCCACTCCCATGACTTGGGCCCACAATCCTGGCTGATACTCCATTTCATATGCTAATCGAGGGATATTAAGGCAGGAAAATGGAATAAAAAACAGAAAATGTGTGTTTAGAGATGTAAAGATTTAATTAAGACAGGGAAAGGAGTGGGTGGGGGGAGGAAAGAAGAAACTGGAAGGCCTGTGAGAGGGTGGAAGGTAGTTGAATGGAGTTGAGGTGCAAGTTGGATATGATCTGATTGAAAGGCATTGCAGACTGGAGGGGCTGAATGGCCTCTTCTGGTTCCTGTGTTGTGATGGCTCTGGTGGTGTTCTGGGTGGGTGATCTGGAGTGGACTGAATGGCCCTCACACCCTGCTTACCCTGTACCCTACTGAAGAAAAGCTGACACATTCTGACTAAGGATTTGTTTCCGATTCGTAATCCATCTTCTCTCTGTCAGATGCTGTGTACTTCCAGAATTTTCTCCCGAGAATTTGAGGGCTTGCAGTGTTCATCAGTTATTTCTTTCTACCTCGCTGTGATGGTCAATCAAAGCAATGAATGGGGATGGTGGTGATAAATGACCTAGCGTTAGGGGGAGGCTGGGGGGAAAGGGAGTTGCAGACTGTTGTTCAAGTCTCATTTTTGAAAATCTGAATCAAATATAAATGTAAAATCCAAGTGCTCTGATTCCAAATTTAAACTGAAAGGGAAAAAATGTGAAACATCCATCCTATTGTACTTCGCAGAAGTCTGCACCTCGACTGAGGCAAATTATATTTTATTGAGAAGGTCAGTCACAGGGTTAAGGCCTACATCACAGGACACCAGTCACAGGGTTAAGGCCTACATCACAGGACACCAGTGACAGGGTTAAGGCCTACATCACAGGACACCAGTCACAGGGTTAAGGCCTACATCACAGGACACCAGTCACAGGGTTAAGGCCTACATCACAGGACACCAGTGACAGGGTTAAGGCCGACATCACAGGACACCAGCCACAGGGTTAAGGTCTACATCACAGGACACCAGTCACAGGGTTAAGGCCGACATCACAGGACACCAGCCACAGGGTTAAGGTCTACATCACAGGACACCAGTCACAGGTTTAAGGCCTATATGACAGGACACCAGTCACAGGGTTAATGCCTATATGACAGGACACCAGTCACAGGGTTAAGGCCTACATCACAGGACACCAGTCACAGGGTTAAGGCCTACATCACAGGACACCAGTCACAGGGTTAAGGCCTACATCACAGGACACCAGTCACAGGGTTAAGGCCTACATCACAGCTAGGACGCCAGTTGGAAAGAATAAGATGATAAGGTGACAGCAATTAGTTTAGGTTATGAAAGCTGGATGATTACACTACAGGTATTGTGCAGTGTCCTGTAACTGGACTATTAATCCTGAGGCTGGGACTAACTAAGTCAGCACCTGAGTTCAAATCCCACCATGGCAGTTGGAGAGTTTGAAGTCAGTTATTTCTAAATCTGGAAACAATAACAGTGACCATGAAAAGCTGTTGGTTTGTGATAGAAACCCACTAATGTCCTTTAGGGGGGGTGGGGAAACCACTGGCTCATGTGACTCCAGTCCCATTTCAACGCAGAGATAAAAACAACAAACTGCGGATGCTGGAAATCCAAAACAAAAATACCTGGAAAAACTCAGCAGGTCTGACAGCATCTGTGGAGAGGAACACAGTTAACGTTTCGAGTCTGTATGACTCTTCAACAGAACTGTATTCCGTCAACAACTATATTTAACTGTCTCCTCTCCGCAGATACTGTCAGAAATGCTGAGTTTTTCCAGGTATTTTTGTTTCTGTTTCCCATTTCAACGCAGTTGACTGGAAAGTGGCTCTTGAAGTTACCACTCAATAGTATCAAACAGCCACAAAGAACAGACTGCAATAGTTCAATGTTGCAATATGACAAGATAAACTAGCTCTCCTGGGCTTTCTTGACCTGTCTGCAGCCTTTCACATGGTTGACCACACCATCCTCCTCCAATGCCTCTCCACTGTTGTCCAGCTGGGTCGGACTGCTCTCACTTGGTTCCATTCTTATCTATTTAATTGTAGCCAGAGTATCACTTGTAATGGCTTCTCTTCCTGCTCCCACACCTATTATCTCTGGTATCCCCCAAAGATTTATCCTTGACACCCTCCTATTTCTCATTGACATACTGCCCTGCAGTGATATCATCCAAAAGTGCAGTGTTATCTTTCACATGTACACTAACAACACCCAGCTTTACCTCACCAGCAACTCTCTCGACTCCTCCAGTGTTGCTGGCCTCCTACACCCTGTGTAAACTTGAGGTCATCCAAAACTCTGCTAACCAATCCCATTCACCTTTCACCCCCATGCTCTCACTCAAGCAATGTCTTGATTTTAAAATTCTCATCCTTGGCCCTGCCCATCACTATCTCTGTAATCTCCTCCAGCCCCACTACCCTCTGAGATCCCTGCACTCCTCTAATTCTGGCCTCTTGAGCATCCCCAATTTTAATTACTCCACCATGGGTGACTGTGCCTTCAGTTGCCTAGACCCCAGGCTCTGGAATTCCCTCCCTACACCTCTCCGCCTCTCTACCTTGCTTTACTCCTTTAACACACACCTTAAAGCCTACCTTTTTTACCAAGCTTTTGGTCATACGACCTAACATCCCATATATTTTGTCTCATAATGCTCCTTTGAAGTGCCTTTGGGTGTTGTGTTACATTTAAGTTGCTATGCAGATGTAAGTTGTCATTATAGATGGTGTTGTTCAAGTAGGAGGCCCCAGTATTACCTTCTGGGGTAACTAGTGATGGGCAATCAGAACATAGGAAATAGGAGCAGGAGGAGGCCATTCAGCCCTTCGAGCTCACTCTGCCATTCAATGAGCTCTTGGCTGATCTTCCACTTCAACACCATTTCCCCATATCCCTCAATGTTTTTAATATGTAGAAATCTCTCAATCTCAGTCTTGAACATACTCAATGACTGAGCCTCCACAGTCCTCTGGGGCAGAGAATTCCAAAGGGTCACCACCCTGTGAGTGAAGAAATTCCCTCTCACTTCAGTCCTAAATGGCCTGCCCTTTATTCTGAGACTGTGTCCCCTGGTTCTGGACTCCCCAGCCAAGGGAAACATCCTTCCTGCATCTACCCTTACGAGCTCTGTAAGAGTTCTGTATGTTTGAATGAGATCGCCTCTCATTCTTCTAAACTCCAGAACATAAAGGCCCAATCTAATTAATCTTTCCTCAGGACAATCCCTCATCCCAGTAATTAATTTAGTGAACCTTCGTTGCACTCCCTCTATGGTAAGTATATCTTTCCTTAGGTAAAGAAACCAAAACTGTGCACAATACTCCAGAAGCGGCGTCATCAATGCTCTATATAATTGCAGTAAGATATCTTTACTCAAATCCTCTTGTAATAAAGACCAACATACCACTTGTCTTCTTAATTGATTAATAAATGCTGACTTTGCCAGCGACACCCTCATTAATAAAGCAAAAAGCCGAGGGTGGGGGCGGAGTGAGTCAAGCCTTTTTGAGCACCTTGGAAAGAACAAGGCAGAGTGGGAATGTCAAGGATTGGTTTCAGCCCAATAAGGATGGGAGTTGGTCTTGTGGTGCAATGGGTAGTGTCCCTACCTCTGCGCAGAAGCTCTGGGTTCAAGTCCCACTTCAGGACTAGATGGAAGATGTGTTTATAACACTGAACAGGTTGATTATCAACCTGTAAATCTTTCCAATATAGCTGATGGCAGGCGGTAAGAGCAGGAGGGTCAGACAGGTCAGCCATATTTCAGAAGACAGCAGCAAACCACGACAGTATTTCACTAAGCGTAATCATGGACCACTCCAATGGAAGTCCATGGTCGCAATGCTGTCCTAGGGTATGGTGCCTGAAGGAGGAAAGGAGTGAGCAGGAGTACAACAAGAATGGAGCTAAGATATAGATCATCCATGATCTAATTAAACGGCAGAGCAAGCTCCAGGGATTCGCTGTCCTCCTCTTCCTAACGTTCCTGCCTGTCTCAGAAAACTGTCCATGGTATCATGAATTCTAAACAAAAATGTGTTCCTCTGCAAACCCCCTGTCTAACCCCAGCCCTCTGACTGCTCCTCCCTTTGACCAGGTGACCTGCGCAACATGCTATCAAGTTCCAGCCGATGAACATTTCATTGTGAGAGCAATGACTGTGCTTTCAAGAGCAGAGAGTCACTCTCTCATTCTGGACTTCATCTTCGTGGGGATTGATCAGAAGATGCCTCCTTGAGTTTTGAAGTTTTTATTGCATTCGAAAACTTTGTAAATGCAGTGGATAGAAATTGTTAGCCAGTTCAGATGGGAATTGTTGGCCAGTTCAGATGGAAATTGTTGGCCAGTTCAGATGGAAATTGTTAGCCAGTTCAGATGGAAATTGTTAGCCAGTTCAGATGGAAATTGTTAGCCAGTTCAGATGGAAATTGTTGGCCAGTTCAGATGGGAATTGTTAGCCAGTTCAGATGGAAATTGTTAGCCAGTTCAGATGGAAATTGTTAGCCAGTTCAGATGGGAATTGTTGGCCAGTTCAGATGGAAATTGTTGGCCAGTTCAGATGGAAATTGTTAGCCAGTTCAGATGGGAATTGTTGGCCAGTTCAGATGGAAATTGTTAGCCAGTTCAGATGGGAATTGTTGGCCAGTTCAGATGGGAATTGTTAGCCAGTTCAGATGGAAATTGTTAGCCAGTTCAGATGGAAATTGTTGGCCAGTTCAGATGGAAATTGTTGGCCAGTTCAGATGGAAATTGTTGGCCAGTTCAGATGGAAATTGTTAGCCAGTTCAGGTGGAAATTGTTGGCCAGTTCAGATGGGAATTGTTGGCCAGTTCAGATGGAAATTGTTAGCCAGTTCAGATGGAAATTGTTAGCCAGTTCAGATGGAAATTGTTGGCCAGTTCAGATGGAAATTGTTGGCCAGTTCAGATGGAAATTGTTGGCCAGTTCAGATGGAAATTGTTGGCCAGTTCAGATGGAAATTGTTACCCAGTTCAGATGGAAATTGTTGGCCAGTTCAGATGGAAATTGTTGGCCAGTTCAGATGGAAAGGGAGTTAGCATAGCTAATGGATGCTGTTAGTTATGAGCTATCTGGAATAACCTTATGAAAGTGTCGGTCTTGACTCAGTAGGACCTCAGTAAATTGGACAGTGATGTGTTGAAACAGTGCTCTAGAGATTTGACCTCACAATCTAAATTGCCGCTCCCAGTGCAATCCCGTGCTCAACAGCTTTATGCCTCTCATCATAAACCCCAATATTTCATTCGATTTTGTTTCAAATATTACAGCACAGAAAGAGGCCATTTGGCCCATCATGCCTGTGCCTCAGTCTGTTCTCAAAAAGCGCTACCAATTAACCTCACTTCCCTGGTGCTTCCCCATAAACCCCCTGCAAGTTTTTCCTTGAAGTAGAGATTCACATTCCTTTTGAAATTTAATATTGAATCTACTTCCACCATTCTTTCCAGCAGCAAATTCTAGATCATAACAGGTTAAAAAAAAATCTCATATCCTTTTTGCCAATTATTTTAAATCTGTTGCTTCCAATTACTGACCCTGCTCCCAGTGGAATCAATTCCTCCCTATCTACTCTATCAAAACCTCATCACTTTGGGCATCTTATCAACTGCCCTTTAATCTTTTCTTCTCTAAGGAGAACAACCCCAGCATCTCCAGTCTCTGCTCATAACATAAGTCCCTTATTCCTGGTACTATTCTAGTAAATCTTTTCTGCACCCTCTCGAAAATGTGGTGCCCAGAATTCGACATAATCCGACAGTAATTTTGAAAGGTTTAGCATAACTTTGTGGCTTATCAAGTTATCCATTTGAGCTGCTCATTTTAATGTCTTGTAAAGTTAAACTTCCAAATCCCTCCGCTCTTCCACATCATCCAAATTTTCCATTTCCAATTATATTAATTATTTTCCTTTTTCTAAAACTAACATGAACCACCCCACATTTACTGGCATTGAATTGTATCTGCTACTTTTATTTAACCTATTCTATCAACATTTCATACCCGCATGGCATTTTCCTTTGTCCCCAGTAATTATTGACACTACCCCCTACTTTGTTATTGTCTGCAGAGCTGGACACCACTCGTTCTCGCCCTGTATCCAAATCATTAATGTAAAGAGCGATCGGAGGCAATAGCAGATCTAAACCCAGGGCATATCTCCACCCATTTCCAATCACTGAGAATTCCCTAACTTCCAACTATTCTTCATCCAATCCCCTCCCCTTCCCCTAAATGCCTTGACCTCTCTAATAGCCTCCTGTGTTTGACTATGTCAAAGTCCATGTGCACCATATATCGACTGCATTCCCGCCATCCACCATGTGTGTCACCTCTGCAGAGAACGCGATCAAGCTTGGTGAGGACAATCTTCCTTTTTAAAATTAGTGTTGGCTACAGTTGGGAGGGTGTTGGGTGCAGAGCGGCATGTCTTAAAGAGATCTCTGTGTACTTAAAGAAATCCCCGTAGTCTTCTGTAGGTTAACTGTAAGTCTTTGTTAACTACTAGAATTATTTACACATGTACAGTAAAGGGTATAAGCTAGGAGCTGTCTCCATGCTTAGGTCTATACATGTCTCTGCTCAACACCACACTGACCCCAGGTCTGGGTCATGTGCTTTCTTACATCACTCTGTTGGCAGAACTATACTCAGTGCCACATTAACCCTATTTGAGTCACAGCTACTTCTAATTTGCTCTTTATTTGGAGATTTAGTCATTTCGTTTTTAATTAAAGACTCCAAACTTTCCCTACCACTGATTTAAACTAACTGGCCTGGAATTATCTAGATTAGGTGAATACTACACTGGTTGCTTTCCAGTTCCAAGATGCACATTCAACTCTCTTCAAAAATAGAATTTCTCGAGTTCCTGCTATTTCTGCCCCCATTTTGCTCAAGACCCTCCGATATATCCTCTTAGATCTTGGGCATGTTGTTCTCTTTTAGGTTAACTAATGTTCCTAATACTGTTCTTTTTAGTTGCTGTGATATCTGTCATCTCAGTTTGAAGCAGTTTACCTCTTCCCTAACATCCTTCTCCCTTTATTCTTTATTGGTTTCCTTCCCATTGTTCATTTGCCAAAAGACCTTCTGGCCTCCTACTCCCAACGTTTCCCTCATTCTGTCGATTTTAGAATGGTTTTATACCTCTCCCTGCCTTACTAACTCCCCTATCTGTTTTGCTTTTCTACAAGTTCACCGGTACAATGTGGATGCACTCAAAGACCATCCCACCTGTAGAGTTTCTCCTGCTTCAGAATTAGTCCAAGTGCCTCGGAAATCTGAACCACCCATTGATGTGTCTAAGCTGCTTCTCCCTAAGCAGCCTAGTGTGTCATACAGGGAGCAATGTTCAGAGTCCTAGCCTTTGCACCCTGCTCTTAATTAGTACATGCCACTGTTTACACAATATCCAGCCTATGCTTTGCTGTGTCAGTGGTCACTACCTAAGCTCCTGACTCTTCTCCCTCTTCACCCTAGATTGATTGGCCTCATAGCGTTGATCACTATTGACGGGTGAGGCCCAATACACCAGACCTTCCTGAATACCCATCCTTGCCTGGAGATTCGGGTTAATGTTGAGCAAAATGCCCAAGGAACAACCAATGAAACCATGTCGGCTAATGGCTTTTAGCTACTGGATTTATGCAATGACTCCATGAGATCTCAAAGAAAGAACAAAGAAAAGTACAGTACAGGAACAGGCCCTTCGGCCCTCCAAGCCTGCGCCGATCATATTGCCCGTCAACTAAAACATTTTGCCCTTCCGGGGTCCGTATCCCTCTATTCCCATCCTATTTACTTCAATCTTTTAGAGGAGTAGAGTATCATAGAAGACCTCATTTTACCATTAGCAGCAGATGAATTAGCACATAAATCATATTCATCAAATATAATTAGATACTTACAATAAACATCTTTGCACCAAACTCCAAATGGACAAAACAGCAAAGTGACCGCAGCTCTGAGAACAAAGCTAATCCTTTGTGGGTACATTTAAATAATACAATATTTTGTTTCCTCGAATTTCTTTTACTGGGAGCCAAATGGATCAAAACTGTTTCATTAATATTCAAATCGATTTTCTCTAAGGAGGGTCCTTCTGTAAGATTTCAAGCGGACGACTTTTTTAACATCTTGGTAAAATTAAAAATGAGTTATTATTGGTCATAGAAAAGGCAGAACAAATGACACAGCACTGTTTTATTTAAATTTCCATTCTCTCCAGCCTGTAGCTGATGAAGCTTACAATATTGTCTGGAAATAAGCTTGCTCCAAGGATTTGAAACTCAGCCGGGCTTTACACTTCCTAAGTACTGCGATTGAATCCATGCGGTGTCTCACTGATCCCCTTCCCTACTTTAAAATCAAAAAACTGCGGACGATGGAAATCCAAAACAAAAACAAAAATACCTGGAAAAACTCAGCAGGTCCGACACCATCTGCGGAGAGGAACACAGTTAACGTTTCGAGTCCGTATGACTCTTCAACAGAACTAAGGAAAAATTGACAGGAGGTGAAATATAAGCTGGTTTAAGGGGGGGGTGAGTCAGGTAGAGCTGGATAGAGGGCCAGTGATAGGTGGAGATAACCAAAAGATGTCACAGACAAAAGGACAAAGAGGTGTTGACGGTGGTGATATTATCTAAGGAATGTGCTAATTAAGGGTAGAAAGCAGGACAAGCAAGGTACAGATAGCCCTAGTGGGGGTGGGGTGGGGGGAAGGGATCAAAATAGGCTAAAAGGTAGTGATAAAACAATGGATGGAAATACATTTAAAAATAATGGAAACAGGTGGGAAAAGAAAAATATATATAAATTATTGGAAAAAGGGGGATCAGAAAGGGGGTGGGGATGGAAGAGGGAGTTCATGATCTAAAACTGTTGAACTCAATATTGAGTCCGGAAGGCTGTAAAGTGCCTAGTCGGAAGATGAGGTGCTGTTCCTCCAGTTTGCGTTGAGCTTCACTGGAACAATGCAGCAAGCCAAGGACGGACATGTGGGCATGAGAGCAGGGTGGTGTGTTGAAATTGCAAGCGACAGGGAGGTCTGGGTAATGCTTGCGGACAGACCGAAGGTGTTCTGCAAAGTGCTCACCCAGTCTGCGTTTGGTCTCTCCAATGTAGAGGAAACTGCATTGGGAGCAGCGAATGCAGTTGACTAAATTGAGGGAAGTGCAAGTGAAATGCTGCTTCACTTGAAAGGCGTGTTTAGGTCCTTGGACGGTGAGGAGGGGGGAAGTAAAGGGGCAGGTGTTGCACCTTCTGCGGTTGCATGGGAAGGTGCCGTGGGAGGGGGTTGAGGTGTAGGGGGTGATGGAGGAGTGGACCAGGCTGTCCCGGAGGGAACGATCCCTACGGAATGCCGCCGGGGGGGTGAAGGGAAGATGTGTTTGGTGGTGGCATCATGCTGGAGTTGGCAGAAATGGCGGAGGATGATCCTTTGAATGTGGAGGCTGGTGGGGTGATAAGTGAAGACAAGGGGGACCCTATCATGGTTCTGGGAGGGAGAGGAAGGTGTGAGGGCGGATGCGCAGGAGATGGGCCGGACACGGTTGAGGGCCCTGTCAACCAGCATGGGTGGAAAACCTCGGTTAAGGAAGAAGGAGGACATGTCAGAGGAACTGTTTTGGAAAGTGGCATCATCAGAACAGATGCGACGGAGGTGAAGGAACTGAGAGAATGGGATGGAGTCCTTACAGGAAGCGGGGTGTGAGGAGCTGTAGTCGAGGTAGCTGTGGGAGTCAGTAGGCTTGTAATGGATATTGGTGGACAGTCTATCACCAGAAATTGAGACAGAGAGGTCAAGGAAGGGAAAGGAAGTGTCAGAGATGAACAATGTGAAAATGATGGAGGGGTGGAAATTGGAAGCAAAATTAATAAATTTTTCCAGGTCCTGACGAGAGCATGAAGCAGCACCGAAGCAGTCATCGATGTACCGGAGAAAGAGTTGTGGGAGGGGGCCGGAGTAAGACTGGAACAAGGAATGTTCCACATACCCCATAAAGAGACAGGCATAACTGGGGCCCATGCGGGTACCCATAGCCACACCTTTTATTTGGAGGAAGTGAGAGGAGTTTAAGGAGAAATTGTTCAGTGAGAGAACAAGTTCAGGCAGACGGAGGAGAGTAGTGGTGGATGGGCATTGTTTGGGCCTCTGTTCGAGGAAGAAGCGGAGAGCCCTCAGACCATCCTGGTGGGGGATGGAGGTGTAGAGGGATTGGACGTCCATGGTGATGAGGAGGTGGTTGGGGCCAGGGAACTGGAAATTGTTGATATGATGTAGGGTGTCAGAGGAATCGCGGATGTAGGTGGGAAGGGACTGGACAAGGGGAGAGAGAATGGAGTCAAGATAGCAAGAAATGCCATGGGGCAGGAACAGGCTGACACGATTGGTCTGCCGGGACAGTTCTGTTTGTGGATTTTGGGTAGGAGGTAGAAGCGGGCCGTCCGAGGTTGGGAGACTGTGAGGTTGGCAGCTTTGGAAGGAAGATCTCCAGAGGAGATGAGGTCAGTGACAGTCCTGGAAACAATAGCTTGATGTTCAGTGGTGGGGTCATGGTCCAGGGAGAGGTAGGAGGAAGTGTCTACGAGTTGACGCTCAGCCTCTGCGAGGTAGAGGTCAGTGCGCCAGACAACAACAGCACCACCTTTGTCAGCGGGTTTGATAACAAAATCAGGGTTGGACCTGAGAGAATGGAGTGTGGCAAGTTCAGAAAGAGACAGGTTAGAGTGGGTGAGAGGAGCAGAGAAATTGAGACGACTAATGTCACGCCAACAGTTCTGAATGAAAAGATCAAGAGCAGGTAAAAATCCAGAGGGAGGGGTCCAGGTGGAGGGAGAATATTGGAGGTGGGTAAAAGGATCCATTGAACGGGGAGAGGACTCCTGCCCAAAGAAGTGACCTTCCATACTTACCATGTAGTGTCCCATTGACCCCCTCCCCTGTCTGGCACTGACCCACTCCCTCTTCTGGCCAGGCGATGTCCTACTGGCCACTGTCCCAGTGGGTCCTGTGCTGTCTTCCCAATCCCTCCCTTGTAGTTTGACATCGACCCCTGGCCTGCAGTTTGACAATCCTGCAGGACCCCTCAGGATCTCCTCCAGTTTCACACAGCATCATGCATGAGTACTTTATCCCATTTTTATTCTGTTTCCCTCCCTAATACACATTAATTATAATTTAATTACTCGTGTTACACCAGTGTTCTGAAAGTTGTAACACAGGGGCTTCCTTTTTCAGTTATTTGTAATGGCATCAAAGAAGGCAATGATAATAATTAAGCAGGCACTTTCCATATAAACCTGTACTGACTGTTACTTATTGAGCTAATAATGTACAGCTCTTTCTCCAGCCTACTCCTCTGCAGTTTTTATTATTTCACTGGCCATTGATGGGACTGTGCTTTTGTTGCTGGCTCTGATTTATCATTCTGTGCTCCAGGTGTCAGTGCAGATGGACAAATTTTACTTGTGCATCATTCAAAGGCCTTCACAATCCTATACTGAGCCTGTTGGTATAGTGTAACCAGTGGGGTTACAGGTTTCACTGGGGATCCACACAGTTGGTATAGCTGAGCAGGGGCTATTCCCACATGAAGACTAGAGCATTTATCTCTATTCTCCATGCGTTACCAGTGCGCTGTAAACCTCAACTTTGATGTTGTTTTTGGAAACGAAACACCTGCATTTATATATCACCTTTCACAACCATAGAATGTCCTAAAGCACTTTATAGCCAGTGAAGTACTTTTGAATTGTAGCCACTTGTAATTCAGGAGGCATAGAAACCAATTTTCACACAGCAAAGTGTGATAATGATCTGTTTTAATAACGTTGGTTAAGGGATAACTATTGCGCAAGTATACTGAGGAGAAATTCCCTGCTCAAAATTGTGCTATGGAATCTCTTACATCTGCCCGAGGGGGAACACAGACTGGTTTCACATCTGATCCAAGAGGTGGCACCTCTGACAGTGTGGCATTCCCTCAGTACTGCATTAAAGTGTCAACCTAGGTTTTATTTCTCAAGTCTCTGGAGTGGGGCTGGAACCCGTCACCTCCTGACAAGTGAGGCGGGAGTGATTCAGCTGCAGCTGACGCCTGATCTGAGCAGAGACTTCCACTTGCGAATTGGAGGCTTGAAGCTCATACTAACCAGTAGAATTTATCCAAAACTTCCATACTTCATTTGAAGTTCTGCACTGATAAGATGTCATCCATCTGGGACTTGACGCGTTTTGTCTGAAGGCTTGTGTATGCATGAGAGAGCCTCCACTCATCTTCCTGAAAGCTGCCTGCAGAGTCTCTCCGAAACCATCTTTCACTGGAAATGAAGACAGATGAGATTAGTGAGCACTATCTCAACAGCACAGATAAAGCCCTGACTGTCCTTCACAACATAGCCAAGGAACATCAGCAATTCGGTTACCAGCATTTGTTTCACATTCAAAGCCAGAACTGAAAATAAATTCTCTAAAATATTACCCTTCCATTGAATTTATCACTCAAGTGGATTAATTAAATATTTTTGGAGCAAAATCCTTAGATTTATTCTTTGCAGTAAAACCTACTTCTTGACACCCTTTGATAACTGTGGCTGCATTTTAACACTTCAGTCAAAAAGCAGAAAGTGTGCAGGTCCCTTGATAAATACAGTAAGCATCCTTTCAGCCCCTCACCTTGCTGAATGAATAACACAACTTTATAGTTTAGGAATATCCAGCTCAGTTGGGCCTATGCCAATGTCCGCACAAGCCTCTCCCCACCTTACTTCATCTCACTTGAACAACATATTGTCACAACAAGTAGGAACTCTGTATTAGTCCAGCAAAGACCTCCCCTCAGACTATTAGAATTGTTATTTCAAATTTATTTTTGGGACATGGGGCTTTACTGAGAAGGACATCATTTATTGCCTGTCCCAGTTGCCCCCCAAGAGGCCAGTACTGCGCTTTCTTCTTGAGCCACTGCAGGGCCAGGCATCCACAGTGTCCTAATTCTCGTTCTAGTTCTTTTCTTGAACAACTAAGGGCCTTACTAGGCCACTTTAGAGGGGTTAAGACTCAACCACATAATCCCATGTCAGCCAGACCATGACAGCTCCAGTTGGATTTTTACAATGCTCCAGAGCTGTCTCATGGTTGTTTTTCCTGGTGCCCCAGGCCACAAATTATCAAATTCATGGAATTTAATTTCGGAAAGAGCTATATTGGCATTCAAACTCATGACCTCTGGAGTCACGTGCCAGGTACTTATGTTGAGATGATGTTGAGGTGAATAAATGCATTCCATTTGATAGTTTGTACCAAATAAATTAGTTAGGGAGGATGAGGAGTCCTAATTTGAAGTTGTAATCAGGCCAAATGTAGGGTAGGTGCCCAGAGACTAGTGGGCCTCTGGAACAGGGAACTGCTCATGACATAGACACAGATTCGCTGAATTCCTTCCAGCCCAGGGCTGGACCTTTTTCTGGCTGGGATGGAAGCGACTTAGCACAATTCCGGGCTGTATTAATCTATCAAAACACAGCAAATGTAAGGAGTTATCAGGTCTATAGTGATCTGACCTAGTTTCCATCAACTAGTGGTGCTGGAGAGGGATTTCCAAAATCTTTCTCCTCAAATTCCCTTTAGGGAATGATACCATAATGGACTGTTACTGGACTAGAAATCAGAGGTCTGGACTATTGCACCAGAGACATGAGTTCAAATCTCACCCTGTCAGCTGAGGGACTTTAATTAAATTCAATTAAACAAATCTGGAATTAAAAAGTTAGTCTCAGTAACTAATATCGTGGAACTACTAAATTTTCATTAAAAACCATCTGGTTCCCTTTAGGGAAGGAAATCTGCCATCCTTACCTGGTCTGACCTACATGTGACTCCAGACCCACAGCAATGTGGCTGATTCTTAACTACCCCCTGAACTGGCCTAGGAAGACACTCAGTTGTATCAAACCATTTCAGAAAAGTCAAGTAAGAATAAATATGGACAGATCGCCCAGCATCGACCTGGGCAATGTTCATGACAAAGGCAACACCAGCCCAGACCTGGGAGCGTCCTCCTCACCGACACCCATGATTTGTGCTGAAATTTTGGGGCCTGCCTACAGACCTATCAAGAAATAGCCTGAATAGCCATTCTCACCGAATCATACCTGACAGCCAATATCCCAGACTCCTCCAGCACCATCCCCGGTAGCAAGGAAGCTTCCTCCTGATTCCCACCCACTGCCCTCCCTCAGCTGATGAATCAGTACCCCGCCCCCCATATTGAACATCACTTGTAAGAAGCACCAAGGAAAGCAAGGACACAGAATGCATTCTGGGGGGTCTTCAATGTCCATTGTTGTAGGGTGTTGGATACCATTCAGTAGGTCTCAATGAAGTCTTCATAGTCTTAACTAGGTTAACTATGTATTTATTAACTACAAGAACTACCTATATATATGTATATATATAGTAAAGGGTTCAAGATAAGAGCTGTCTCCGTGCTTGCTTGTACATACGGCTCTGTCCAACACGAGATTGACTCCTAGGTGTGGGTCATGTGCTCCCTTACATCACTGTGTGGGTGGCACTGCACTCAGCCCCACATTAACCCTATATGCGCCAGATCCTTACACGACATCCATCACCGAGCACCACTACCGGCCAAGGCCTGAAAGAGATATCTGCCAAAGGTGGCCTGCAGCAGGTGGTGAGGCAATCAACTCAAGGGCAAAACCTACTTGGCCTTGTCCTCACTGACATACTTTTTGCATCTGATGCATCTGTTCCTGACTGTATTGGCAAGCATGATAACTGCTAAACCTTGTGACAAAGTCCCACCTTCACTCCCTCCATTGTGTGACACTACCTGTGCTAAATGAGATAGATTCGGAATTGATCCAGCAGCTCAAAACTGGCATCCATGAGGTGCTGTGGGCCGTCGGCAGTAACAGAATTGTACACACCACAATCTGTAAGCTCATGGCCCAACATATCCCCTACTCTACCAATACCATCAAGCTGAGGAATAAACCCTGGAACTCCCTCTCTAACAGCACTGTGGGTGTACCACATATTATACACATGGACTGCAGCGGTTCAAGAAGGCAGCTCACTACACCTTCTCAAGGGGCAATTAGGGATGGGCAATAAATGCTGGCCCAGCCAGCGAAGCGCACAATCCGTGAGTGAATAATAAAAAATGAAGAATGCAGGAGGGCATGCCAGTGTCAGCACCAGGTATACCTAAAAATGAGGTGTCAACCTGGTGAAGCTATAAGACAGGACTACTTGCGTGCCAAACAATATAAGCAGCAAGTGATGGACAGTGCTAAGCGATCCCACAACAAGCGGATCAGATCTAAGCTCTGCAGTCCTGCCACATCCAGTCCTGAATGGTGATGGACAATTAAACAACTCACTGGAGGAGGAGGCTCCACAAATATCCCCATCCTCAATGATGGAGGAGCCCAGCAAATCAGTGCAAAAGATGAGGTTGAAGCATTTGCTACAATCTTCAGCCAGAAATGCCAAGTGGATGATCCATCTTGGCCTCCTCCAGAGGTTCCCAGCATCACAGATGCCAGTCTTCAGCCAATTCGATTCACTCCATGTGATGTCAAGAAACGGCAGAAGGCACTGGACACTGCAAAGGCTATGGGCCCTGACAATATTCCGGCAGTAATACTGGAGACTTGTGCTCCAGAACTTGCCGCGCCCCCTAGCCAAGCTGTTCCAGTACAGCTACAACACTGGCATCTACCCGGCTATGTGGAAAATTGCCCAGGTATGTCCTGTACACAAAAATCAGGACAAATCTTACCCGGCCAATTACTGCCCCATCAGTCTACTCTCGATCATCTGTAAAGTGATGGAAGGGGTCATCAACAGTGCTATCAAGCAGCACTTAGCAATAATGTGCTTACTGACACTGTGGCTTTAAGCACCTAATTGGGGCTGGCACGCTAATGCAGTGCAAAATGAGCACCAGAATGTTGAAGGGACATTACTGAAGGAGTGCTGCACTGTCAGAGGGGCAGTAGTGAAGGAGTGCTGCACTGTTGGAGAGGCAGTAGTGAAGGAGCACTGCACTGTTGGAGGGGAAATACTGAAGGAGCACTGCACTGTTGGAGGGGCAGTAGTGAAGGAGTGCTGCACTGTTGGAGAGGCAGTAGTGAAGGAGTGCTGCACTGTTGGAGGGGAAATACTGAAGGAGCACTGCACTGTTGGAGGGGCAGTACTGAAGGAGCACTGCACTGTTGGAGGGGAAATACTGAAGGAGCACTGCACTGTTGGAGGGGCAGTAGTGAAGGAGCACTGCACTGTTGGAGGGGCAGTAGTGAAGGAGCACTGCACTGTTGGAGGGGCAGTACTGAAGGAGCACTGCACTGTTGGAGGGGCAGTACTGAAGGAGCGCTGCACTGTTGGAGGGGAAATACTGAAGGAGCACTGCACTGTTGGAGGGGCAGTACTGAAGGAGCACTGCACTGTTGGAGGGGAAATACTGAAGGAGCACTGCACTGTTGGAGGGGCAGTAGTGAAGGAGTGCTGCACTGTCAGAGGGGCAGTACTGAAGGAGTGCTGCACTGTTGGAGGGGAAATACTGAAGGAGCACTGCACTGTTGGAGGGGAAGTGCTGAAGGTCATCTGTCTCTGTTGTACAAATGTCTTCTTAAGTTATCTGAGCTATCCCACCAACTTTACATAGATTCCTGTCCTTCTGAAATGTCAAGTATACTTGAATATTCAGGTCCCAGTCTTGGTCACCTTGCAGCCACATCTCTGTGATGGCTATCAGCTCATACATATTTATTCCTATTTACGCTGACAGTTCATCTATTTTGATAGGAATGCTGTGAGCACTCAGAAACAGAGCCTTTAGTTCTGTCTGTTTACTATTTTTGCAAACTCTGGCCTTATCTGCTGGAGCACTGTCCTTCCCTGCCACGCTCTGATTATCATTACCCTTATTGCTGTCTTACTCGCTTGGCTTGTCCTTTCCTTTTAATTTACCACATCTTCCCTCACATGATCCCTTCCCCGCACTATTTAGTCTAAAGCTCTCTGTACCACTCTAGTTATATGACTCACCAGCGCACTGGTCCCAGCACTGTTCAGGTGAAGACCTTCCCAAGGGTACAGCTCCCGATTTCGCCAGTACTGGTGCCAGTGCCCCATGAATCAAAACCCTTTTCTCCCATGCCAATCTTTGAGCCACGCATTTAACTCCCTAATTTTATTTACCCTGTGCCAATTTGCTCGTGGCTCAGGTAATAATCCAGAGATTATGATAAAGAAGTTTTTATGGTTCTGCTTTTTAATTTTGCCCCTAGTTGCACATACTCCTTAAACAGAATCTTTTTCTTAGTCCTATCCACGTCACTGGTACCTACACGGACCATGACCACTGGATCCTCCCCCTCCCACTGCAAGCTCCTCTCCAACCCCAGGCAGATATCCCGAACCCTGGCACCAGGCAGGCAACACAGGTGTCTGGACTCTCGCTCCCGGCAATGAAGAACTGTGTCTATCCCCTGACTATACTGTCCCCTACCACCACTACATTCCTATTTACTCACCCCGTTTGAATGGCTTACTGTACCGTGGTGCCATGGTCAGGTTGCTCATCCCCCCTCAGCAGCACCCATTCTCGTATATATAAGCTGCAAGAACCTGTTGGACCATTGAGGCTCCTCCACCTCTTCCTCCTCAATCCCCACACTTACCTCATTCACAGTCACACCCTCCTGTCTCTAGCCTTTAACCAAATCAGACAACCCTACCCTCAGGGGTTTAACTACCTTCTGGAACAAAGTGCCCAGGTAACCCTCCTCCTGCCTGATGCACCGCAGTGTCTGCAGCTCAGCCTCCATCTCAGTGACTGAGCTGAAGTTCCTGGAGCCACAGACACTCACTGCTGAAGGGTTTGCCCTGGATCACAGACGTGTCCACAAACCCCACATACTGCAGCTGCAACACATCAACTGCCCTGCCATCCTTACTGTATTTTAATTAAATCATTAATTCAGTATTTTCAAAATTATTCTTTTTAAATTAATGCCTCTAGCCTTGCTTGTGCTTATACAATAATTATTTCAATGTATGTTCCACTCAACCCGATTTAAATTCCCTGGTTTAGATAAGATAAATAGACAACACTCACCAGCCAATCACCTACCTGTTTCACTGTGATGTCAGGCCTTTATTTGTTTTGTTTCCAAACGCGAGCTCTGAGCCGCCAGACTGTCCACAGACAGCGAGAAATCACAGGGATCTCCTGCAAAATCTCACTCTTTATAGCGGAAGCAGCAATGCACTGTTGTAGGGGCAGTGTCTAAGGAGCACAACACTGTTGAAGGGGGCGTACTGAAGGAGTGTTGCACTGTTGGAGGGGCAATATGGAAAGAACGCTGCACTGTTTTTGGGCAGTACTGAAGGAGTGCTGCACTGTTGGAGGGAAAGTACTGAAGGAGAAATGCACTGTTGAAGGGGCAGTAGTGAAGGAGCGCCGCACTGTTGTAGGGAAGTAGGGAAGGAATGCCACAATGTTGGAGGGGCAATAGTGAAGCAGAGCTGCATTGTTGGAAGGGCAGTCATGAAGTAGCACTGCACTCTAGGAGGGGCAGTAGAGAAGGAGTGCTGCACTGCTGTAGCAGCAGTAGTGAAGGAGCGCTGTAGTGTTGGAGGGGCAGTAGTGAAGCAGTGCTACACTGTCGGAGGGTCATTATTAAGGAGTGCAGCACTGTTGGAGAGCCGGTACTGAAGGAGCACTGCATTGTTATGGGGCTGTGCTGAAGCAGCACTGCACTGTAGGAGGGGCAGTACTGAGGGAGCACTGCACTGTTGTGGGGCAAAACAGTAGGAGCACTGCACTGTTGGAAGTGTTGTAGTGAAGGAGTGCTGCACCTTTGTAGGGGCGGTGCTGACAGAGTACTGCACTATTGGAGGGGCAGTAGTGAAGGAGCACTGCACTATTGGAGGGGCAATAGTGAAGGAGCACTGCACTATTGGAGTGGCAGTAGCGAAGGAGCACTGCACTATTGGAGGGGCAATAGTGAAGGAGCACTGCACTATTGGAGGGGCAGTAGTGAAGGAGCACTGCACTATTGGAGCGGCAGTAGTGAAGGAGCGCTGCAGTGTTGGAGGGGCAGTAGTGAAGGAGCACTACAGTGTTGGAGGGGCAGTAGTGAAGGAGCACTACAGTGTTGGAGGGGCAGTAGTGAAGGAGCACTACAGTGTTGGAGGGGCAGTAGTGAAGGAGCGCTACAGTGTTGGAGGGGCAGTAGTGAAGGAGCACTACAGTGTTGGAGGGGCAGTAGTGAAGGAGCACTACAGTGTTGGAGGGGCAGTAGTGAAGGAGCACTACAGTGTTGGAGGGGCAGTAGTGACGGAGCACTACAGTGTTGGAGGGGCAGTAGTGAAGGAGCGCTACAGTGTTGGAGGGGCAGTAGTGAAGGAGCACTACAGTGTTGGAGGGGCAGTAGTGACGGAGCACTACAGTGTTGGAGGGGCAGTAGTGAAGGAGCACTACAGTGTTGGAGGGGCAGTAGTGAGGAGTGCTGCAATGTTGGAGGGGCAGTAGTGAGGAGTGCTGCAATGTTGGAGGGGCAGTAGTGAAGGAGCACTACAGTGTTGGAGGGGCAGTAGTGAGGGAGCACTACAGTGTTGGAGGGGCAGTAGTGAAGGAGCACTAGAGTGTTGGAGGGGCAGTAGTGAAGGAGCACTACAGTGTTGGAGGGGCAGTAGTGAAGGAGCGCTACAGTGTTGGAGGGGCAATAGTGAAGGAGCACTACAGTGTTGGAGGGGCAGTAGTGATGGAGCACTACAGTTTTGGAGGGGCAGTAGTGAAGGAGTACTACAGTGTTGGAGGGGCAGTAGTGACGGAGCACTACAGTGTTGGAGGGGCAGTAGTGAAGGAGCACTACAGTGTTGGAGGGGCAGTAGTGAAGGAGCACTACAGTGTTGGAGGGGCAGTAGTGAAGGAGTACTACAGTGTTGGAGGGGCAGTAGTGACGGAGCACTACAGTGTTGGAGGGGCAGTAGTGAAGGAGCACTACAGTGTTGGAGGGGCAGTAGTGAAGGAGCACTACAGTGTTGGAGGGGCAGTAGTGAAGGAGCACTACAGTGTTGGAGGGGCAGTAGTGAAGGAGCACTACAGTGTTGGAGGGGCAGTAGTGAAGGAGCACTACAGTGTTGGAGGGGCAGCAGTGAGGAGCACTGCACTGTTGGAGGGGCAGTAGTGAAGGAGTGCTGCACTGTCAGAGGGGCAGTAGTGAAGGAATGCTGCACTGTCAGAGGGGCAGGAGTGAAGGAGTGCTGCACTGTTAGAGGAGCAGGAGTGAAGGAGTGCTGCACTGTCAGAGGGGCCGTAGTGAAGGGGTGCTGCACTGTCAGAGGGGCAGTAGTGAAGGAATGCTGCACTGTCAGAGGGGCAGGAGTGAAGGAGTG
Organism: Cetorhinus maximus; assembly: GCF_964194155.1. Taxonomy (NCBI): domain Eukaryota; kingdom Metazoa; phylum Chordata; class Chondrichthyes; order Lamniformes; family Cetorhinidae; genus Cetorhinus; species Cetorhinus maximus. Next base: position 76,081,663 of record NC_135900.1, on the reverse strand, counting down.
CTGCACTGTCAGAGGGGCAGGAGTGAAGGAGTGCTGCACTGTTGGAGAGGCAGTAGTGAAGGAGTGCTGCACTGTTGGAGAGGCAGTAGTGAAGGAGTGCTGCACTGTTGGAGAGGCACTGGTGAAGGAGTGCTGCACTGTTGGAGAGGCAGTAGTGAAGGAGTGCTGCACTGTTGGAGAGGCAGTAGTGAAGGAGTGCTGCACTGTCAGAGGGGCAGGAGTGAAGGAGCGCTGCACTGTCAGAGGGGCAGTAGTGAAGGAACTATGCACAGTTGGAGAGGCACTAGTGTAGGAGTGCTGCACTGTTGGAGCAGCAATAGCAAAGAAGTGCTGCGTTAATGGATGGTCAGTACTGAAGAAGCCCTGCACTGTTAGAGGGGCATTAATGACAGTGGACTACACTGATGGAGAGCATTAGTGAAGGAAAACTGCACTGTTGGAGGGGGACTCATGGAGGATGCTGCACTGTCAGAGGGGCAGTAATGAAGGAGTGCTGCACTGTCAGAGGGGCAGGAGTGAAGGAGTGCTGCACTGTCAGAGGGGCAGTAGTGAAGGAGTGCTGCACTGTTGGAGGGGCAGTAGTGAAGGAGTGCTGCACTGTTGGAGAGGCACTGGTGAAGGAGTGCTGCACTGTTGGAGAGGCACTGGTGAAGGAGTGCTGCACTGTCAGAGGGGCAGGAGTGAAGGAGTGCTGCACTGTTGGAGAGGCACTGGTGAAGGAGTGCTGCACTGTCAGAGGGGCAGGAGTGAAGGAGTGCTGCACTGTTGGAGAGGCACTGGTGAAGGAGTGCTGCACTGTCAGAGGGGCAGGAGTGAAGGAGTGCTGCACTGTCAGAGGGGCAGGAGTGAAGGAGTGCTGCACTGTCAGAGGGGCAGTAGTGAAGGAGTGCTGCACTGTCAGAGGGGCAGGAGTGAAGGAGTGCTGCACTGTTGGAGAGGCACTGGTGAAGGAGTGCTGCACTGTCAGAGGGGCAGTAATGAAGGAGTGCTGCACTGTTGGAGAGGCAGGAGTGAAGGAGTGCTGCACTGTTGGAGAGGCACTGGTGAAGGAGTGCTGCACTGTTGGAGGGGATGTAGTGAAGGGGAGCTGAACGGTTGGAGGGATAGTACTGGAAGAGCACTGCACTGTTGGAGGGGCTTTAATGAAGGAGTGCTGCACTGTCAAAAATATAGCACTGAGGAAGTGAGGCACTCTCAGAAATGTAGTGCGGTAGGAATGCTGTACTGAGGGGGAGCTGCACTGATGCATTAGCTGTACCAAGTGAATGCACGCTGCGTTACAGATGGACCACTGCACTGTCAAAAGGTGCAATACTGAGGATGTGCCACACTTCATAGGAACAATACTAAGGGAGTGTGGCACTGTCGAATGTGCAGCACTGAGGGAGAGCTGCACCGTCAGAGGTTTAGTATTCAGGGAGTAATGCACTGTCAAAGGGACAGTACTGGGAGTATTAAACTATTGGAAGAACAATGCTGAGGGAATGCTACACTACTAGAGGTGCTGTATTGAGGGAGTGCTGCGCTGTCTCACTGAGAATGTAGCACTCCTTCAGTACAGCCCTTCTGACTTTACATTGCTCCCATCAATAATGCACTTCCAACAGTGCAGCATGACTTCAGCACTGCAATAGTGTGCCAGCTCAGATCAGATGTTCAAATCAAAGCTACGCCTGCCCCTGCTGCCAGTTAGGCATTGCCGTGCAGTTGAGTACCATGTTTTCTGCAGGAGAGGGGGAGGTGTGTCTGATGCAATATAATTAAGTGCTGTGGCTATCAAGGTTGAATAGCGAGCATTAGCTGCAAGCTTTGAGATGTGGGTGTGAGGCTTGTAGCAGTGTTAAATGTGTGAGGGTGAGATGAAACTATGAATGTGCAGTATGAATTGTGTTTGGTAGTGATTGTTGGTAAGCAGGGGAGCTGGAGTATTGAGCAGTGTAGGAGACCAGTGGTAATGTAGCTGGGATACAATATTTGAAGATGCATTCACTTACCTTGAGCACTCATGTGTGATCAGTGAAGTTCTTGTGACACTGCCTCCAGATCCTCAGGGCTAAACCGCTAGCATTGACCACAATGGTTATCTGCTTGCAGTGCCTTTACTGCTCCTCTCTCGAGGGCCTCCTGCTGCCCTGTGAATAGAGCACCTGACCCCTTTCCACTACCTGCAACAAGGTCTCAACTATGGCATTGTAGACCCTTGGAGCCTGTGCTCTCCTCAATTTCAACACCTTCTTAAAGGTCAGACACTCACCCCAGCCAGTTCAAACACCCGCTCCAGACAGAAGCGCCAGTCCCTGTTAAGAGGTGTGGGCCGGCTTCAGGTTTGAGCACAAAATGATTTCACATCCCCTGCTCAGGAGTGCAGCCATTCAACAGTTTGTTTCGCACACCACAATCATGTAGCTGAGCAGGCAGCAAAGGCTGTGTGAAACAATGGGGTAATAGAAGGAGTAATAGAAGGCTGTGATTCCTGTGCCTGTTTCAGGCTTTTTCTGCTCTCACACACATTATAACGACAAATAGACACACACAGTATAATGAGAAATAGACACACACACAGTATAATGAGAAATAGACATACACAGTATAATGAGAAATAGACACACACACAGTATAATGAGAAATAGACACACACACAGTATAATGAGAAATAGACACACACACAGTATAATGAGAAATAGACACACACACAGTATAATGAGAAATAGACACACACACATTATAATGAGAAATAGACACACACACAGTATAATGAGAAATAGACTCTCAGTATAATGAGAAATAGACACACACACAGTATAATGAGAAATAGACACACACACAGTATAATGAGAAATAGACACACACAGTATAATGAGAAATAGACTCACACAGTATAATGAGAAATAGACACACACACAGTATAATGAGAAATAGACACACACACAGTATAATGAGAAATAGACACACACACAGTATAATGAGAAATAGACACACACACAGTATAATGAGAAATAGACTCTCACACAGTATAATGAGAAATAGACACACACACAGTATAATGAGAAATAGACACACACACAGTATAATGAGAAATAGACACACACACATTATAATGAGAAATAGACACACACAGTATAATGAGAAATAGGCACACACACAGTATAATGAGAAATAGACACACACACAGTATAATGAGAAATAGACACACACACAGTATAATGAAAAATAGACACACACACAGTATAATGAGAAATAGACACACACACAGTATAATGAGAAATAGACACACACAGTATAATGAGAAATAGACACACACACAGTATAATGAGAAATAGACACACACACAGTATAATGAGAAATAGACACACAGTATAATGAGAAATAGACACACACAGTATAATGAGAAATAGACACACACACAGTATAATGAGAAATAGACACACACAGTATAATGAGAAAGAGACCCTCACTGACACAGTATAATGAGAAATAGACTCTCACTGACACAGTATAATGAGAAATAGACTTCACTGACACAGTATAATGAGAAATAGACTCTCACTGACACAGTATAATGAGAAATAGACTCTCGGTATAATGAGAAATAGACTCTCAGTATAATGAGAAATAGACACACACACAGTATGATGAGAAATAGACTCTCAGTATAATGAGAAATAGACTCTCAGTATAATGAGAAATAGACTCTTTCTCACACACAGTATAATGAGAAATAGACTCTTTCTCACACAGTATAATGAGAAATAGACTCTTTCTCACACAGTATAATGAGAAATAGACTCTTTCTCACACACAGTATAATGAGAAATAGACTCTTTCTCACACTCAGTATAATGAGAAATAGACTCTTTCTCACACACAGTATAATGGGAAATAGAAAACTTAGCCATTGTGCTTTCACTCCCCTCAGCTAAGTCATTGAGATAAATTGTAAAAAGTTGAGGCCCCAGCGCAGACCCCTGTGGGTCTCTACTTGTCACATCCTGCCAATCAGAAAATAACCCATCTATGCATACTCTCTGCTTTCTGCCCGCCAACCAATCTTCTATCCATGCGAATCCATTACCCCCTACACTATCAGCTTTTATTTTCACTAATAACCTTTGATGTGGCACCTTATCAGATGCCTTCTAGAAATCCCAGTACAGCACGTCTACACGCTCCCCTTTATCCACTGCGCATGTTACTCCTTCAAAAAACTCCAATAAATTAGTTAAACATGATCCCTCTTTCACAAAATCATGCTGACACTTCCCAATTAATTTGAGTTTCTCTAAGTGCGCAGCTATAACCCCCTTACTGGTTAATTCTAATACCTTCCCCATGACAGATGTCAAGCTAACTGGCCTATAGTTTCCTGTTTTCTGCCTCTCTCCCTTCTTGAATAGAGGGGTTATATTTGCTACTTTCCAGTCTGATGGAACTTTTCTAGAATCTAGAGAATTTTGGAAAATTAACACCAACACATCGACTACCTCATTAGCCACCACTTTTAAGACCCTAGGATGAAGTCCATCAGGACCCAGAGACTTGTCAGCCCATAGCTCCATCAGTTTGCTCAGTAGCACTTCCCTAGTGATTGTAATTTCACCTAGTTCCTCTCTCCAATCCACCTGATTTACAGCTATTACTGGAATGGGTTTTTGTATCCTCTATAGTGAAGACAGAAGCAAAATGTTTGTTCATTTCATCTGCCATTACCTTATTATCTACTATTAACTCCCCATTCTCACTCTCTAGAGAACCAACACTCACTTTACTTACTCTTTTCCTTTCTAAATACCTGAAGAAGCTCTTGCTATCAGTTTTTACATTTCTAGCTAGCTTCCTCTCATACTCTAATTTCTAACTGATTAACTTTTTAGGCATTTTCTGCCGTTCTTTATATTCTGGCCAATCATCTGACACGCCACTCACCTTTGAGTTATATGCTTTTTCCTTAAGTTTGATGCTTTCCTTAGCTTCTTTAGTTAAACACTAAGGTGGGTCCTCCCCTTAGAATTTTTCTTTTCAGTAGGAATACACTTATTCTGACTATTCTGAAATATCCTCTTAAATGTCTGTCACTGCTTCTCTATTGATCTATCCTCTATTCTAGTTTCCCAGTTCACCTTAGCTAGATCAGCTTTCATGCCCATATAGTTGCCCTTATTTAAGTTTAAAATACTAGTCTTAAACCCACTCTTCTCCCTTTCAAACTGGAGGTAAAATTCAATCATATTGTGGTTGCTGCTACCTAGGGGTGCCTTCACTCTGAGATCATTCATTAATCCTGTCACATTACACAATAACAAGTCTAATATAACCTGCTCTCTGGTTGGTTCCAGAACGTGCTGCTCTAAGAAACTGTCTGGAAAACATTCTATGAACTCCTCTTCCAGGCTACTACAGCCAATCTGATTTTTCCAGTTTATGTGTAGATTAAAATCACCCATAATTATTGCTGTCCCTTTATCACAAGCACACAATATTTCTTCTTGCATAATTTGTCATAAATTATGGTTACTGTTAGTGACCTGTAGACCACTCCCACTAATGATTCTTTTTCTCCTATTTTTCTTCATCTCCACCCAAACCAATTCTACATCCTGATCTCCTGAACCACATGATTCTACATCCTGATCTCCTGAACCAAGGTCATCTTTAACTATTACACCAATGCCATCCTTGATTAACAATGCCACCCCTCCACCTTTACCTAGCTTCCTATTCTTCTTGAATGTCATTTACCCCTCAATATTCAGGACCCAATCCTTGTCATCCTGCAGCCACCTCTCCGCAATTGCTATTGATCATATTTATTACTTTAATGTGGGCTATTAATTCATTTACTTTGTTATGAATGCTATGCACATTCAGATAGAGAGCCTTTAGTTTTGTCTTTTTGTTATCTTTGTAACATCTAGTCTTGACTGTTGATGTATTCTTAGATTTTTTCTCTCTGTCCCTTCCTGCCATTCTCTGACCCTCATTTCCCATAGTACTATTTTGTTGTACTGACTTGAATCTACCCCTTAATTTGCCACTTTTACCCAAGCTTGATCCCTCGCCCCCGGACCATCCCCCCACCTACCTTGTTAGTTTAAAGCCCTCTTGACTTCCCCAGTTATGCGATTCGCAAGAACACTCATCCCAGCAAGGTTCGGGTGTAAACCACCCCAACAGTACAGCCCCCACTTTCCTCAGCACTGGTGCCAGTGCCCCACTGTAGGTGATGGGGAATGGACAGTGGCAGTGGAGTTTGAAATAAACTCCTTCGACTTTCAGGACCTTCTGGAGAGAAATGGAGTGAAATGCTGGAATCAGGAGTAGGAAGGATAAATATTCCCCTCACACCCCTTTGGAAAGAATGAATAGGCTTGGCTGGCTAACACATATCATCTTGTGCTTTTGGTTTCATATACAATCATACCATAATTACATAGTGATTTAGGCAATTGTCTCCTGCAATGTCTCCTGCTTTGGAACAAGCTGTTATTTGATATTTAATTATATAATCTAAATCCGAGGGGTTTCAACTGTGTTGAAATAAGAGGTGTATATTCTTTCATTTCCCTTCACTCTGTGCCTTCTGTCAATGTTCTGATCGTAAAGTTATTGTGCAGTCGAGTTTCTTCCCCACCCAGGGGGAGAGGCAGCAGAGTCTGAGCTGCACAGCCAGTAGGAGAGAAGCTTTATATTTGCGGTGTCGAGTGAATGGATTCTATTCATCCCCAGGGAATTGGAAGCTGTCACTCTGGACACAGACTTAAAATCAAAGCAGACAGAGCATCTTATCTCAAGGGGAGGTAACATGGATGCAGATTCCATCAGGACAAGCACAGGATAGTAACAACTAAAGTAACTGCTTTAAAATATTGAGGGGACATTAGAACAGGGTATCACACAGGGAGAGAGACACTGACTAAACAGGGTATCACACAGAGAGAGAGACACTGACTAAACAGAGTATCACACAGGGAGAGAGACATTGACTAAACAGGGTATCACACAGGGAGAGAGACACTGACTAAACAGGGTATCACACAGAGAGAGAGACACTGACTAAACAGAGTATCACACAGGGAGAGAGACATTGACTAAACAGGGTATCACACAGGGAGAGACACTGACTAAACAGGGTATCACACAGGGAGAGACACACTGACTAAACAGGGTATCACACAGGGAGAGAGACACTGACTAAACAGGGTATCACACAGGGAGAGACACTGACTAAACAGGGTATCACACAGGGAGAGACACACTGACTAAACAGGGTATCACACAGGGAGAGACACTGACTAAACAGGGTATCACACAGAGAGAGACACTGACTAAATAGGGTATCACACAGGGAGAGACACTGACTAAACAGGGTATCACACAGGGAGAGACACTGACTAAACAGGGTATCACACAGGGAGAGAGACAATGACTAAACAGGGTATCACACAGGGAGAGAGAGATACTGACTAAACAGGGTATCACACAGGGAGACACACTGACTAAACAGGGTATCACACAGGGAGAGACATTGACTAAACATGGTATCACACAGGGAGAGAGATACTGACTAAACAGGGTTTCACACAGGGAGAGACACTGACTAAACAAGGTATCACACAGGGAGAGACACTGACTAAACAGGGTATCACACAGGGAGAGAGAGATACTGACTAAACAGGGTATCACACAGGGAGAGAGACACTGACTAAACAGGGTATCACACAAGGAGAGACACTGACTAAACAGGGTATCACACGGGGAGAGACACTGACTAAACAGGGTATCACACAGGGAGAGACACACTGACTAAACAGGGTATCACACAGGGAGAGACACTGACTAAACAGGGTATCACACAGGGAGAGACACTGACTAAACAGGGTATCAGACAGGGAGAGACACACTGACTAAACAGGGTATCACACAGGGAGAGACACTGACTAAACAGGGTATCACACAGGGAGAGACACACTGACTAAACAAGGTATCACACAGGGAGAGACACTGACTAAACAAGGTATCACACAGGGAGAAAGACACTGACTAAACAGGGTATCACACAGGGAGAGACACTGACTAAACAGGGTATCACAGAGAGAGAGAGACACTGACAGAACAAGGTATCACAGAGAGAGACAGAGAGACACTGACTGAACAGGGTATCACAGAGAGAGAGAGAGACACTGACTGAACAGGGTATCACAGAGAAAGACAGAGAGACACTGACTGAACAGGGTATCACAGAGAGAGAGAGAGAGACACTGACTGAACAGGGTATCACAGAGAGAGAGAGAGAGACACTGACTGAACAGAGTATCACATAGAGAGAGAGAGAGAGACACTGACTGAACAGGGTATCACAGAGAGAGAGACACTGACTGAACAGGGTATCACAGAGAGAGAGAGAGCGACACTGACTGAACAGGGTATCACAGAGAGAGAGAGAGAGACACTGACTGAACAGGGTATCACAGAGAGAGAGAGAGAGACACTGACTGAACAGGGTATCACAGAGAGAGAGAGAGACACTGACTGAACAGGGTATCACAGAGAGAGAGAGAGAGAGACACTGCCTGAACAGGGTATCACAGAGAGAGAGAGAGAGAGACACTGACTGAACAGGGTATCACAGAGAGAGAGAGAGAGACACTGACTGAACAAATAATCACAGAGAGAGACAGAGAGAGACACTGACTGAACAGGGTATCACAGAGAGAGAGAGAGAGACACTGACTGAACAGGGTATCACAGAGAGAGAGAGAGACACTGACTGAACAGGGTATCACAGAGAGAGAGAGAGATTCACTGACTGAACAGGGTATCACAGAGAGAGAGAGATATACAATGACTGAACAAACTATCACAAAGAGCGAGAGAGAGAGACACTGACTGAACAGGGTATCACAGAGAGAGAGAGAGAGACACTGACTGAACAGGGTATCACAGGGAAAGTGTAAGAGACACTGACTGAACAGAGTATCACAGGGAGATAGAGAAGACACTGACTGAACAGGATATCACAGAGAGAGAGAGAGACACTGACTGAACAGGGTATCACAGAGAGAGAGAGACACTGACTGAACAGGGTATCACTAGAGAGAGAGAGAGAGAGACACTGACTGAACAGGATATCACAGAGAGAGAGAGAGACACTGACTGAACAGGGTATCACAGAGAGAGAGAGAGAGACACTGACTGAACAGGGTATCACAGAGAGAGAGTGAGAGACACTGATGAACAGGGTATGACAGAGATAGAGAGGGAGAGACACTGACTGAACAGGTTATCACAGAGAGAGAGAGAGAGACACTGACTGAACAGGGTATCACAGAGAGAGAAAGAGACAATGACTGAACAGGGTATCACAGAGAGAGAGACACTGACTGAACACGGTATCAAAGTGAGAGAGAGAGACACTGACTGAACAGGGTATCACAGAGAGAGAGTGAGAGACACTGACTGAACAGGGTATCACAAAGATAGAGAGGGAGAGACACTGACTGAACAGGGTATCACAAAGAGAGAAAGAGACAATGACTGAACAGGGTATCACAGAGTGAGAGAGAGTGACAGTGACTGAACAGGGAATCACAGAGTGAGAGAGAGAGACACTGACTGAACAGGGTATCACAGAAAGAGCGAGAGAGACACTGACTGAACAGGGTATCACAGAAAGAGAGAGAGAGACACTGACTGAACAGTGTATCACAGAGAGAGAGAGAGAGACACTGACTGAACAGTGTATCACAGAGAGAGAGAGACACTGACTGAACAGTGTATCTCAGAGAGAGAGAGAGAGACACTGACTGAACGGGGTATCACAGAGAGAGAGAGAGAGACACTGACTGAACAGGGTATCACAGAGACAGAGAGAGACACTGACTGAACAGGGTATCACAGAGAGAGAGAGAGAGAGACACTGACTGAACAGGGTATAACAGAGAGAGAGAGAGACAATAACTGAACAGGGTACCACAGAGAGAGAGAGAGAGACACTGACTGAACAGGATATCACAGAGAGAGAGAGAGACACTGACTGAACAGGTATCACAGAGAGAGAGAGAGACACTGACTGAACAGGGTATCACCGAGAGAGAGAGAGAGACACTGACTGAACAGGGTATCACAGAGAGAGAGTGAGAGAGAGAGAGAGACTGACTGAACAGGGTATCACAGAGAGAGAGAGAGAGAGAGAGAGAGACACTGACCGAACAGGGTATCACAGAGAGAGAGAGAGAGACTCTGACTGAACAGGGTATCACAGAGAGAGAGAGAGACACTGACTGAACAGGGTATCACAGAGAGAGAGAGAGAGAGACACTGACTGAACAGGGTATCACAGAGAGAGAGAGAGACACTGACTGAACAGGGTTTCACAGAGAGAGAGAGAGAGACACTGACTGAACAGGGTATCACAGAGAGAGAGAGACACTGACTGAACAGGTATCACAGAGAGAGAGAGACACTGACTGAACAGGGTATCACCGAGAGAGAGAGAGAGACACTGACTGAACAGGGTATCACAGAGAGAGAGAGAGAGACACTGACTGAACAGGGTATCACAGAGAGACAGAGAGACTCTGACTGAACAGGTTATCACAGAGAGAGAGAGAGACACTGACTGAACAGAGTATCACAGAGAGAGAGAGAGAGACACTGACTGAACAGGGTATCACAGAGAGAGAGTGGGAGAGACACTGACTGAACAGAGTATCACAGAGAGAGAGAGAGAGACACTGACTGAACAGGGTATCACAGAGAGAGAGAGAGACACTGACTGAACAGGGTATCACAGAGAGAGAGAGAGAGACACTGACTGAACAGGGTATCACAGAGAGAGAGAGACACTGACTGAACAGGTATCACAGAGAGAGAGAGACACTGACTGAACAGGGTATCACCGAGAGAGAGAGAGAGACACTGACTGAACAGGGTATCACAGAGAGAGAGATAGAGACACTGACTGAACAGGGTATCACAGAGAGAGAGAGGGACACTGACTGAACAGGGTATCACAGAGAGAGAGAGAGACACTGACTGAACAGGGTATCACAGAGAGAGAGAGAGAGAGACACTGACTGAACAGGGTATCACAGAGAGAGAGAGAGACACTGACTGAACAGGGTATCACAGAGAGAGAGACACTGACTGAACAGAGTATCACAGAGAGAGAGAGAGACTGACTGTACAGGGTATCACAGAGAGAGAGAGAGAGAGACTCTGACTGAACAGGGTATCACAGAGAGAGGGAGAGAGAGACTGACTAAACAGGGTATCACAGAGAGTGAGAGAGAGACACTGACTGAACAGGGTATCGCAGAGAGAGAGAGAGGCACTGACTGAACAGGGTATCACAGAGAGAGAGACACTGACTGAACAAGTTATGAGAGAGAGAGAGAGGGAGACTCTGACTGAACAGGGTATCACAGAGAGAGACAGAGAGACACTGACTGAACAGGGTATCACAGTGAGAGAGAGAGAGACACTGACTGACCAGGGTATCACAGAGAGAGACAGAGAGACACTGACTGAACAGGGTATCACAGAGAGAGACAGAGAGACACTGACTGAACAGGGTATCACAGAGAGAGAGAGAGAGACACTGACTGAACAGGGTATCACAGAGAGAGAGAGACACTGACTGAACAAACTATCACAAAGAGAGAGAGAGAGAGACACTGACTGAACAGGGTATCACAGAGAGAGAGAGACACTGACTGAACAAACTATCACAAAGAGAGAGAGAGAGAGACACTGACTGAACAGGGTATCACAGAGAGATAGAGGGATCCACAAGACTGAACAGGATATCACAGAGAGAGAGACACTGACTGAATAGGGTATCACAGATAGAGAGAGAGAGACACTGACTGAACAGGTTATCACAGAGAGAGAGAGAGACACTGACTGAACAGAGTATCACAGAGAGAGAGAGAGAGACACTGACTGAACAGGGTAACACAGAGAGAGAGTGGGAGAGATACTGACTGAACAGGGTATCACAGGGAGAGATTGAGAGACACTGACTGTACAGGGTATCACAGAGAGATAGAGAGAAACACTGACTGAACAGATATCACAGAGAGAGAGACACTGACTAAATAGGGTATCACAGAGAGAGAGAGAGAGACACTGACTGAACAGGTTATCACAGAGAGAGAGAGAGACACTGACTGAACAGAGTATCACAGAGAGAGAGAGAGAGACACTGACTGAACAGGGTATCACAGAGAGAGAGTGGGAGAGATACTGACTGAACAGGGTATCACAGGGAGAGAGAGAGAGACACTGACTGTACAGGGTATCACAGAGAGATAGAGAGAAACACTGACTGAACAGATAGCACAGAGAGAGAGACACTGACTAAATAGGGTATCACAGAGAGAGAGAGAGAGACACTGACTGAACAGGGTATCACAGAGAGAGAGAGACACTGACTGAACAAACTATCACAAAGAGAGAGAGAGAGAGAAACTGACTGAACAGGGTATCACAGAGAGAGAGTGGGAGAGATAGTGACTGAACAGGGTATCACAGGGAGAGAGAGAGAGACACTGACTGAATAGGGTATCACAGATAGAGAGAGAGAGACACTGACTGAACAGGTTATCACAGAGAGAGAGAGAGACACTGACTGAACAGAGTATCACAGAGAGAGAGAGAGAGACACTGACTGAACAGGGTAACACAGAGAGAGAGTGGGAGAGATACTGACTGAACAGGGTATCACAGGGAGAGATTGAGAGACACTGACTGTACAGGGTATCACAGAGAGATAGAGAGAAACACTGACTGAACAGATATCACAGAGAGAGAGACACTGACTAAATAGGGTATCACAGAGAGAGAGAGAGAGACACTGACTGAACAGGTTATCACAGAGAGAGAGAGAGACACTGACTGAACAGAGTATCACAGAGAGAGAGAGAGAGACACACTGACTGAACAGGGTATCACAGAGAGAGAGTGGGAGAGATACTGACTGAACAGGGTATCACAGGGAGAGAGAGAGAGACACTGACTGTACAGGGTATCACAGAGAGATAGAGAGAAACACTGACTGAACAGATAGCACAGAGAGAGAGACACTGACTAAATAGGGTATCACAGAGAGAGAGAGAGAGACACTGACTGAACAAACTATCACAGAGAGAGAGAGACACTGACTGAACAAACTATCACAAAGAGAGAGAGAGAGAGAAACTGACTGAACAGGGTATCACAGAGAGAGAGTGGGAGAGATAGTGACTGAACAGGGTATCACAGGGAGAGAGAGAGAGACACTGACTGTACAGGGTATCACAGAGAGATAGAGGGAGACTCAAGACTGAACAGGATATCACAGAGAGAGAGACACTGACTGAATAGGGTATCACAGAGAGAGAGAGAGAGACACTGACTGAACAGGTTATCACAGAGAGAGAGAGAGACACTGACTGAACAGGGTATCACAGAGAGAGACAGAGAGACACTGACTGAACAGGGTATCACAGAGAGAGAGAGAGACACTGACTGAACAGGGTATCACAGAGAGAGACAGAGAGACACTGACTGAACAGGGTATCACAGAGAGAGAGAGAGAGACACTGACTGAACAGGGTATCACAGAGAGAGAGAGACACACTGACTGAACAGGGTATCACAGAGAGAGAGAGAGACACTGACTGAACAGGGTATCACAGAGAGAGAGACACTGACTGAACAGGGTATCACAGAGAGAGAGAGAGCGACACTGACTGAACAGGGTATCACAGAGAGAGAGAGAGAGACACTGACTGAACAGGGTATCACAGAGAGAGAGAGAGAGACACTGACTGAACAGGGTATCACAGAGAGAGAGAGAGACACTGACTGAACAGGGTATCACAGAGAGAGAGAGAGAGAGACACTGCCTGAACAGGGTATCACAGAGAGAGAGAGAGAGAGACACTGACTGAACAGGGTATCACAGAGAGAGAGAGAGAGACACTGACTGAACAAACTATCACAGAGAGAGACAGAGAGAGACACTGACTGAACAGGGTATCACAGAGAGAGAGAGAGACACTGACTGAACAGGGTATCACAGAGAGAGAGAGAGACACTGACTGAACAGGGTATCACAGAGAGATACAGAGAGACACTGACTGAACAGGGTATCACAGAGCGAGAGAGAGAGACACTGACTGAACAGGGTATCACAGAGAGAGAGAGAGAGACACACTGACTGAACAGGGTATCACAGAGAGAGAGAGAGACACTGACTGAACAGGGTATCACAGAGAGAGAGACACTGACTGAACAGGGTATCACAGAGAGAGAGAGAGCGACACTGACTGAACAGGGTATCACAGAGAGAGAGAGAGAGACACTGACTGAACAGGGTATCACAGAGAGTGAGAGAGAGACACTGACTGAACAGGGTATCACAGAGAGAGAGAGAGACACTGACTGAACAGGGTATCACAGAGAGAGAGAGAGAGAGACACTGCCTGAAAAGGGTATCACAGCGAGAGAGAGAGAGAGACACTGACTGAACAGGGTATCACAGAGAGAGAGAGAGAGACACTGACTGAACAAACTATCACAGAGAGAGACAGAGAGAGACACTGACTGAACAGGGTATCACAGGGAGAGAGAGAGAGACACTGACTGAACAGGGTATCACAGAGAGAGATAGAGAGACACTGACTGAACAGGGTATCACAGAGAGAGAGAGAGACACTGACTGAACAGGGTATCACAGAGAGAGAGAGAGACACTGACTGAACAGGGTATCACAGGGTTAGTGTGAGAGACACTGACTGAACAGGGTATCACAGAGAGAGAGAGAGAGACACTGACTGAACAGGGTATCACAGAGAGATAGAGAAGACACTGACTGAACAGGATATCACAGAGAGAGAGAGAGACACTGACTGAACACGGTATCACAGAGAGAGAGAGACACTGACTGAACAGGGTATCACTAGAGAGAGAGAGAGAGAGACACTGACTGAACAGGATATCACAGAGAGAGAGAGAGACACTGACTGAACAGGGTATCACAGAGAGAGAGAGAGAGACACTGACTGAACAGGGTATCACAGAGAGAGAGTGAGAGACACTGATGAACAGGGTATGACAGAGATAGAGAGGGAGAGACACTGACTGAACAGGTTATCACAGAGAGAGAGAGAGAGACACTGACTGAACAGGGTATCACAGAGAGAGAAAGAGACAATGACTGAACAGGGTATCACAGAGAGAGAGAGAGAGACACTGACTGAACACGGTATCAAAGTGAGAGAGAGAGACACTGACTGAACAGGGTATCACAGAGAGAGAGTGAGAGACACTGACTGAACAGGGTATCACAGAGATAGAGAGGGAGAGACACTGACTGAACAGGGTATCACAAAGAGAGAAAGAGACAATGACTGAACAGGGTATCACAGAGAGAGAGAGAGTGACACTGACTGAACAGGGTATCACAGAGTGAGAGAGAGAGACACTGACTGAACAGGGTATCACAGAAAGAGCGAGAGAGACACTGACTGAACAGGGTATCACAGAAAGAGAGAGAGAGACACTGACTGAACAGTGTATCACGGAGAGAGAGAGAGAGACACTGACTGAACAGTGTATCACAGAGAGAGAGAGAGAGACACTGACTGAACAGTGTATCTCAGAGAGAGAGAGAGAGACACTGACTGAACGGGGTATCACAGAGAGAGAGAGAGAGGCACTGACTGAACAGGGTATCACAGAGACAGAGAGAGACACTGACTGAACAGGGTATCACAGAGAGAGAGAGAGAGAGACACTGACTGAACAGGCTATCACAGAGAGAGAGAGAGACACTAACTGAACAGGGTACCACAGAGAGAGAGAGAGAGACACTGACTGAACAGGGTATCACAGAGAGAGAGAGAGACACTGACTGAACAGGTATGACAGAGAGAGAGAGAGACAATGACTGAACAGGGTATCACCGAGAGAGAGAGAGAGACACTGACTGAACAGGGTATCACAGAGAGAGACAGAGAGACACTGACTGAACAGGGTATCACAGTGAGAGAGAGAGAGACACTGACTGAACAGGGTATCACAGAGAGAGACAGAGAGACACTGACTGAACAGGGTATCACAGAGAGAGACAGAAAGACACTGACTGAACAGGGTATCACAGAGAGAGAGAGAGAGACTCTGACTGAACAGGGTATCACAGAGAGAGACAGAGAGACACTGACTGAACAGGGTATCACAGAGAGAGACAGAGAGACACTGACTGAACAGGGTATCACAGAGGGAGAGAGAGAGACTCTGACTGAACAGGGTATCACAGAGAGAGAGAGAGACACTGACTAAACAGGGTATCACAGAGAGAGACAGAGAGACACTGACTGAACAGGGTATCACAGAGAGAGACAGAGAGACACTGACTGAACAGGGTATCACAGAGAGAGAGAGAGAGACACTGACTGAACAGGGTATCACAGAGAGAGAGAGACACTGACTGAACAAACTATCACAAAGAGAGAGAGAGAGTGACACTGACTGAACAGGGTATCACAGAGAGAGAGTGGGAGAGATACTGACTGAACAGGGTATCACAGGGAGAGAGAGAGAGACACTGACTGTACAGGGTATCACAGAGAGATAGAGGGATCCACAAGACTGAACAGGATATCACAGAGAGAGAGACACTGACTGAATAGGGTATCACAGATAGAGAGAGAGAGACACTGGCTGAACAGGTTATCACAGAGAGAGAGAGAGACACAGACTGTACAGAGTATCACAGAGAGAGAGAGAGAGACACTGACTGAACAGGGTAACACAGAGAGAGAGTGGGAGAGATACTGACTGAACAGGGTATCACAGGGAGAGAGTGAGAGACACTGACTGTACAGGGTATGACAGAGAGATAGAGAGAAACACTGACTGAACAGATATCACAGAGAGAGAGACACTGACTAAATAGGGTATCACAGAGAGAGAGAGAGAGACACTGACTGAACAGGTTATCACAGAGAGAGAGAGAGACACTGACTGAACAGAGTATCACAGAGAGAGAGAGAGAGACACTGACTGAACAGGGTATCACAGAGAGAGAGTGGGAGAGATACTGACTGAACAGGGTATCACAGGGAGAGAGAGAGAGACACTGACTGTACAGGGTATCACAGAGAGATAGAGAGAAACACTGACTGAACAGATAGCACAGAGAGAGAGACACTGACTAAATAGGGTATCACAGAGAGAGAGAGAGAGACACTGACTGAACAAACTATCACAGAGAGAGACAGAGAGAGACACTGACTGAACAGGGTATCACAGAGAGAGAGAGAGACACTGACTGAACAGGGTATCACAGAGAGAGAGAGAGACACTGACTGAACAGGGTATCACAGAGAGATACAGAGAGACACTGACTGAACAGGGTATCACAGAGCGAGAGAGAGAGACACTGACTGAACAGGGTATCACAGAGAGAGAGAGAGAGACACACTGACTGAACAGGGTATCACAGAGAGAGAGAGAGACACTGACTGAACAGGGTATCACAGAGAGAGAGACACTGACTGAACAGGGTATCACAGAGAGAGAGAGAGCGACACTGACTGAACAGGGTATCACAGAGAGAGAGAGAGAGACACTGACTGAACAGGGTATCACAGAGAGTGAGAGAGAGACACTGACTGAACAGGGTATCACAGAGAGAGAGAGAGACACTGACTGAACAGGGTATCACAGAGAGAGAGAGAGAGAGACACTGCCTGAAAAGGGTATCACAGCGAGAGAGAGAGAGAGACACTGACTGAACAGGGTATCACAGAGAGAGAGAGAGAGACACTGACTGAACAAACTATCACAGAGAGAGACAGAGAGAGACACTGACTGAACAGGGTATTACAGGGAGAGAGAGAGAGACACTGACTGAACAGGGTATCACAGAGAGAGATAGAGAGACACTGACTGAACAGGGTATCACAGAGAGAGAGAGAGACACTGACTGAACAGGGTATCACAGAGAGAGAGAGAGACACTGACTGAACAGGGTATCACAGGGTTAGTGTGAGAGACACTGACTGAACAGGGTATCACAGAGAGAGAGAGAGAGACACTGACTGAACAGGGTATCACAGAGAGATAGAGAAGACACTGACTGAACAGGATATCACAGAGAGAGAGAGAGACACTGACTGAACACGGTATCACAGAGAGAGAGAGACACTGACTGAACAGGGTATCACTAGAGAGAGAGAGAGAGAGACACTGACTGAACAGGATATCACAGAGAGAGAGAGAGACACTGACTGAACAGGGTATCACAGAGAGAGAGAGAGAGACACTGACTGAACAGGGTATCACAGAGAGAGAGTGAGAGACACTGATGAACAGGGTATGACAGAGATAGAGAGGGAGAGACACTGACTGAACAGGTTATCACAGAGAGAGAGAGAGAGACACTGACTGAACAGGGTATCACAGAGAGAGAAAGAGACAATGACTGAACAGGGTATCACAGAGAGAGAGAGAGAGACACTGACTGAACACGGTATCAAAGTGAGAGAGAGAGACACTGACTGAACAGGGTATCACAGAGAGAGAGTGAGAGACACTGACTGAACAGGGTATCACAGAGATAGAGAGGGAGAGACACTGACTGAACAGGGTATCACAAAGAGAGAAAGAGACAATGACTGAACAGAGTATCACAGAGAGAGAGAGAGTGACACTGACTGAACAGGGTATCACAGAGTGAGAGAGAGAGACACTGACTGAACAGGGTATCACAGAAAGAGCGAGAGAGACACTGACTGAACAGGGTATCACAGAAAGAGAGAGAGAGACACTGACTGAACAGTGTATCACAGAGAGAGAGAGAGAGACACTGACTGAACAGTGTATCACAGAGAGAGAGAGAGAGAGACACTGACTGAACAGTGTATCTCAGAGAGAGAGAGAGAGACACTGACTGAACGGGGTATCACAGAGAGAGAGAGAGAGGTACTGACTGAACAGGGTATCACAGAGACAGAGAGAGACACTGACTGAACAGGGTATCACAGAGAGAGAGAGAGACAGACACTGACTGAACAGGCTATCACAGAGAGAGAGAGAGACACTAACTGAACAGGGTACCACAGAGAGAGAGAGAGAGACACTGACTGAACAGGGTATCACAGAGAGAGACAGAGAGACACTGACTGAACAGGGTATCACAGAGAGAGACAGAGAGACACTGACTGAACAGGGTATCACAGAGAGAGAGAGAGAGACACTGACTGAACAGGGTATCACAGAGAGAGAGAGACACTGACTGAACAAACTATCACAAAGAGAGAGAGAGAGAGACACTGACTGAACAGGGTATCACAGAGAGAGAGTGGGAGAGATACTGACTGAACAGGGTATCACAGGGAGAGAGAGAGAGACACTGACTGTACAGGGTATCACAGAGAGATAGAGGGATCCACAAGACTGAACAGGATATCACAGAGAGAGAGACACTGACTGAATAGGGTATCACAGATACAGAGAGAGAGACACTGGCTGAACAGGTTATCACAGAGAGAGAGAGAGACACTGACTGAACAGAGTATCACAGAGAGAGAGAGAGAGACACTGACTGAACAGGGTAACACAGAGAGAGAGTGGGAGAGATACTGACTGAACAGGGTATCACAGGGAGAGATTGAGAGACACTGACTGTACAGGGTATCACAGAGAGATAGAGAGAAACACTGACTGAACAGATATCACAGAGAGAGAGACACTGACTAAATAGGGTATCACAGAGAGAGAGAGAGAGACACTGACTGAACAGGTTATCACAGAGAGAGAGAGAGACACTGACTGAACAGAGTATCACAGAGAGAGAGAGAGAGACACTGACTGAACAGGGTATCACAGAGAGAGAGTGGGAGAGATACTGACTGAACAGGGTATCACAGGGAGAGAGAGAGAGACACTGACTGTACAGGGTATCACAGAGAGATAGAGAGAAACACTGACTGAACAGATAGCACAGAGAGAGAGACACTGACTAAATAGGGTATCACAGAGAGAGAGAGAGAGACACTGACTGAACAGGGTATCACAGAGAGAGAGAGACACTGACTGAACAAACTATCACAAAGAGAGAGAGAGAGAGAAACTGACTGAACAGGGTATCACAGAGAGAGAGTGGGAGAGATAGTGACTGAACAGGGTATCACAGGGAGAGAGAGAGAGACACTGACTGTACAGGGTATCACAGAGAGATAGAGGGAGACTCAAGACTGAACAGGATATCACAGAGAGAGAGACACTGACTGAACAGGGTATCACAGAGAGAGACAGAGAGACACTGACTGAACAGGGTATCACAGAGAGAGAGAGAGACACTGACTGAACAGGGTATCACAGAGAGAGACAGAGAGACACTGACTGAACAGGGTATCACAGAGAGAGAGAGAGAGACACTGACTGAACAGGGTATCACAGAGAGAGAGAGACAAACTGACTGAACAGGGTATCACAGAGAGAGAGAGAGACACTGACTGAACAGGGTATCACAGAGAGAGAGACACTGACTGAACAGGGTATCACAGAGAGAGAGAGAGCGACACTGACTGAACAGGGTATCACAGAGAGAGAGAGAGAGACACTGACTGAACAGGGTATCACAGAGAGAGAGAGAGAGACACTGACTGAACAGGGTATCACAGAGAGAGAGAGAGACACTGACTGAACAGGGTATCACAGAGAGAGAGAGAGAGAGACACTGCCTGAACAGGGTATCACAGAGAGAGAGAGAGAGAGACACTGACTGAACAGGGTATCACAGAGAGAGAGAGAGAGACACTGACTGAACAAACTATCACAGAGAGAGACAGAGAGAGACACTGACTGAACAGGGTATCACAGAGAGAGAGAGAGACACTGACTGAACAGGGTATCACAGAGAGAGAGAGAGACACTGACTGAACAGGGTATCACAGAGAGATACAGAGAGACACTGACTGAACAGGGTATCACAGAGCGAGAGAGAGAGACACTGACTGAACAGGGTATCACAGAGAGAGAGAGAGAGACAC
Organism: Cetorhinus maximus; assembly: GCF_964194155.1. NCBI lineage: Eukaryota > Metazoa > Chordata > Chondrichthyes > Lamniformes > Cetorhinidae > Cetorhinus > Cetorhinus maximus. The sequence goes on along the minus strand of NC_135900.1, from coordinate 76,060,622 downwards.
ACTGACTGAACAGGGTATCACAGAGAGAGAGAGAGACCCTGAATGAACAGGGTATCACAGAGAGAGAGACACTGACTGAACAGGGTATCACAGAGAGAGAGAGAGCGACACTGACTGAACAGGGTATCACAGAGAGAGAGAGAGAGACACTGACTGAACAGGGTATCACAGAGAGTGAGAGAAAGACACTGACTGAACAGGGTATCACAGAGAGAGAGAGAGACACTGACTGAACAGGGTATCACAGAGAGAGAGAGAGAGAGACACTGCCTGAAAAGGGTATCACAGCGAGAGAGAGAGAGAGACACTGACTGAACAGAGTATCACAGAGAGAGAGAGAGAGACACTGACTGAACAAACTATCACAGAGAGAGACAGAGAGAGACACTGACTGAACAGGGTATCACAGGGAGAGAGAGAGAGACACTGACTGAACAGGGTATCACAGAGAGAGATAGAGAGACACTGACTGAACAGGGTATCACAGAGAGAGAGAGAGACACTGACTGAACAGGGTATCACAGAGAGAGAGAGAGATTCACTGACTGAACAGGGTATCACAGAGAGAGAGAGATATACAATGACTGAACAAACTATCACAAAGAGCGAGAGAGAGAGAGACTGACTGAACAGGGTATCACAGAGAGAGAGAGAGACACTGACTGAACAGGGTATCACAGGGTTAGTGTGAGAGACACTGACTGAACAGGGTATCACAGAGAGAGAGAGAGAGACACTGACTGAACAGGGTATCACAGAGAGATAGAGAAGACACTGACTGAACAGGATATCACAGAGAGAGAGAGAGACACTGACTGAACACGGTATCACAGAGAGAGAGAGACACTGACTGAACAGGGTATCACTAGAGAGAGAGAGAGAGAGACACTGACTGAACAGGATATCACAGAGAGAGAGAGAGACACTGACTGAACAGGGTATCACAGAGAGAGAGAGAGAGACACTGACTGAACAGGGTATCACAGAGAGAGAGTGAGAGACACTGATGAACAGGGTATGACAGAGATAGAGAGGGAGACACACTGACTGAACAGGTTATCACAGAGAGAGAGAGAGAGACACTAACTGAACAGGGTATCACAGAGAGAGAAAGAGACAATGACTGAACAGGGTATCACAGAGAGAGAGAGAGAGACACTGACTGAACAGGGTATCACAGAGAGAGAGAGAGAGAGACACTGCCTGAACAGGGTATCACAGAGAGAGAGAGAGAGAGACACTGACTGAACAGGGTATCACAGAGAGAGAGAGAGAGACACTGACTGAACAAACTATCACAGAGAGAGACAGAGAGAGACACTGACTGAACAGGGTATCACAGAGAGAGAGAGAGACACTGACTGAACAGGGTATCACAGAGAGAGAGAGAGACACTGACTGAACAGGGTATCACAGAGAGATACAGAGAGACACTGACTGAACAGGGTATCACAGAGCGAGAGAGAGAGACACTGACTGAACAGGGTATCACAGAGAGAGAGAGAGAGACACACTGACTGAACAGGGTATCACAGAGAGAGAGAGAGACACTGACTGAACAGGGTATCACAGAGAGAGAGACACTGACTGAACAGGGTATCACAGAGAGAGAGAGAGCGACACTGACTGAACAGGGTATCACAGAGAGAGAGAGAGAGACACTGACTGAACAGGGTATCACAGAGAGTGAGAGAGAGACACTGACTGAACAGGGTATCACAGAGAGAGAGAGAGACACTGACTGAACAGGGTATCACAGAGAGAGAGAGAGAGAGACACTGCCTGAAAAGGGTATCACAGCGAGAGAGAGAGAGAGACACTGACTGAACAGGGTATCACAGAGAGAGAGAGAGAGACACTGACTGAACAAACTATCACAGAGAGAGACAGAGAGAGACACTGACTGAACAGGGTATCACAGGGAGAGAGAGAGAGACACTGACTGAACAGGGTATCACAGAGAGAGATAGAGAGACACTGACTGAACAGGGTATCACAGAGAGAGAGAGAGACACTGACTGAACAGGGTATCACAGAGAGAGAGAGAGATTCACTGACTGAACAGGGTATCACAGAGAGAGAGAGATATACAATGACTGAACAAACTATCACAAAGAGCGAGAGAGAGAGAGACTGACTGAACAGGGTATCACAGAGAGAGAGAGAGAGACACTGACTGAACAGGGTATCACAGGGTTAGTGTGAGAGACACTGACTGAACAGGGTATCACAGAGAGAGAGAGAGAGACACTGACTGAACAGGGTATCACGGAGAGATAGAGAAGACACTGACTGAACAGGATATCACAGAGAGAGAGAGAGACACTGACTGAACACGGCATCACAGAGAGAGAGAGACACTGACTGAACAGGGTATCACTAGAGAGAGAGAGAGAGAGACACTGACTGAACAGGATATCACAGAGAGAGAGAGAGACACTGACTGAACAGGGTATCACAGAGAGAGAGAGAGAGACACTGACTGAACAGGGTATCACAGAGAGAGAGTGAGAGACACTGATGAACAGGGTATGACAGAGATAGAGAGGGAGAGACACTGACTGAACAGGTTATCACAGAGAGAGAGAGAGAGACACTAACTGAACAGGGTATCACAGAGAGAGAAAGAGACAATGACTGAACAGGGTATCACAGAGAGAGAGAGAGAGACACTGACTGAACACGGTATCAAAGTGAGAGAGAGAGACACTGACTGAACAGGGTATCACAGAAAGAGAGAGAGAGACACTGACTGAACAGTGTATCACAGAGAGAGAGAGAGAGACACTGACTGAACAGTGTATCACAGAGAGAGAGAGAGAGACACTGACTGAACAGTGTATCTCAGAGAGAGAGAGAGAGACACTGACTGAACGGGGTATCACAGAGAGAGAGAGAGAGGCACTGACTGAACAGGGTATCACAGAGACAGAGAGAGACACTGACTGAACAGGGTATCACAGAGAGAGAGAGAGAGAGACACTGACTGAACAGGGTATCACAGAGAGAGAGAGAGACACTAACTGAACAGGGTACCACAGAGAGAGAGAGAGAGACACTGACTGAACAGGGTATCACAGAGAGAGAGAGAGACACTGACTGAACAGGTATGACAGAGAGAGAGAGAGACAATGACTGAACAGGGTATCACCGAGAGAGAGAGAGAGACACTGACTGAACAGGGTATCACAGAGAGAGAGTGAGAGAGAGAGAGAGACTGACTGAACAGGGTATCACAGAGAGAGAGAGAGAGAGAGAGAGACACTGACCGAACAGGGTATCACAGAGAGAGAGAGAGAGACTCTGACTGAACAGGGTATCACAGAGAGAGAGAGAGACACTGACTGAACAGGGTATCACAGAGAGAGAGAGAGAGAGACACTGACTGAACAGGGTATCACAGAGAGAGAGAGAGACACTGACTGAACAGGGTATCACAGAGAGAGAGACAGAGACACTGACTGAACAGGGTATCACAGAGAGAGAGAGACACTGACTGAACAGGTATCACAGAGAGAGAGAGACACTGACTGAACAGGGTATCACAGAGAGAGAGAGACACTGACTGAACAGGGTATCACAGAGAGAGAGAGAGACACTGACTGAACAGGGTATCACAGAGAGAGAGAGGGACACTGACTGAACAGGGTATCACAGAGAGAGGTAGAGACACTGACTGAACAGGGTATCACAGAGAGAGAGAGAGAGAGACACTGACTGAACAGGGTATCACAGAGAGAGACAGAGAGACACTGACTGAACAGGGTATCACAGAGAGAGAGAGAGAGACACTGACTGAACAAACTATCACAGAGAGAGACAGAGAGAGACACTGACTGAACAGGGTATCACAGGGAGAGAGAGAGAGACACTGACTGAACAGGGTATCACAGAGAGAGATAGAGAGACACTGACTGAACAGGGTATCACAGAGAGAGAGAGAGACACTGACTGAACAGGGTATCACAGAGAGAGAGAGAGATTCACTGACTGAACAGGGTATCACAGAGAGAGAGAGATATACAATGACTGAACAAACTATCACAAAGAGCGAGAGAGAGAGAGACTGACTGAACAGGGTATCACAGAGAGAGAGAGAGACACTGACTGAACAGGGTATCACAGGGTTAGTGTGAGAGACACTGACTGAACAGGGTATCACAGAGAGAGAGAGAGAGACACTGACTGAACAGGGTATCACAGAGAGATAGAGAAGACACTGACTGAACAGGATATCACAGAGAGAGAGAGAGACACTGACTGAACACGGTATCACAGAGAGAGAGAGACACTGACTGAACAGGGTATCACTAGAGAGAGAGAGAGAGAGACACTGACTGAACAGGATATCACAGAGAGAGAGAGAGACACTGACTGAACAGGGTATCACAGAGAGAGAGAGAGAGACACTGACTGAACAGGGTATCACAGAGAGAGAGTGAGAGACACTGATGAACAGGGTATGACAGAGATAGAGAGGGAGACACACTGACTGAACAGGTTATCACAGAGAGAGAGAGAGAGACACTAACTGAACAGGGTATCACAGAGAGAGAAAGAGACAATGACTGAACAGGGTATCACAGAGAGAGAGAGAGAGACACTGACTGAACAGGGTATCACAGAGAGAGAGAGAGAGAGACACTGCCTGAACAGGGTATCACAGAGAGAGAGAGAGAGAGACACTGACTGAACAGGGTATCACAGAGAGAGAGAGAGAGACACTGACTGAACAAACTATCACAGAGAGAGACAGAGAGAGACACTGACTGAACAGGGTATCACAGAGAGAGAGAGAGACACTGACTGAACAGGGTATCACAGAGAGAGAGAGAGACACTGACTGAACAGGGTATCACAGAGAGATACAGAGAGACACTGACTGAACAGGGTATCACAGAGCGAGAGAGAGAGACACTGACTGAACAGGGTATCACAGAGAGAGAGAGAGAGACACACTGACTGAACAGGGTATCACAGAGAGAGAGAGAGACACTGACTGAACAGGGTATCACAGAGAGAGAGACACTGACTGAACAGGGTATCACAGAGAGAGAGAGAGCGACACTGACTGAACAGGGTATCACAGAGAGAGAGAGAGAGACACTGACTGAACAGGGTATCACAGAGAGTGAGAGAGAGACACTGACTGAACAGGGTATCACAGAGAGAGAGAGAGACACTGACTGAACAGGGTATCACAGAGAGAGAGAGAGAGAGACACTGCCTGAAAAGGGTATCACAGCGAGAGAGAGAGAGAGACACTGACTGAACAGGGTATCACAGAGAGAGAGAGAGAGACACTGACTGAACAAACTATCACAGAGAGAGACAGAGAGAGACACTGACTGAACAGGGTATCACAGGGAGAGAGAGAGAGACACTGACTGAACAGGGTATCACAGAGAGAGATAGAGAGACACTGACTGAACAGGGTATCACAGAGAGAGAGAGAGACACTGACTGAACAGGGTATCACAGAGAGAGAGAGAGATTCACTGACTGAACAGGGTATCACAGAGAGAGAGAGATATACAATGACTGAACAAACTATCACAAAGAGCGAGAGAGAGAGAGACTGACTGAACAGGGTATCACAGAGAGAGAGAGAGAGACACTGACTGAACAGGGTATCACAGGGTTAGTGTGAGAGACACTGACTGAACAGGGTATCACAGAGAGAGAGAGAGAGACACTGACTGAACAGGGTATCACGGAGAGATAGAGAAGACACTGACTGAACAGGATATCACAGAGAGAGAGAGAGACACTGACTGAACACGGCATCACAGAGAGAGAGAGACACTGACTGAACAGGGTATCACTAGAGAGAGAGAGAGAGAGACACTGACTGAACAGGATATCACAGAGAGAGAGAGAGACACTGACTGAACAGGGTATCACAGAGAGAGAGAGAGAGACACTGACTGAACAGGGTATCACAGAGAGAGAGTGAGAGACACTGATGAACAGGGTATGACAGAGATAGAGAGGGAGAGACACTGACTGAACAGGTTATCACAGAGAGAGAGAGAGAGACACTAACTGAACAGGGTATCACAGAGAGAGAAAGAGACAATGACTGAACAGGGTATCACAGAGAGAGAGAGAGAGACACTGACTGAACACGGTATCAAAGTGAGAGAGAGAGACACTGACTGAACAGGGTATCACAGAGAGAGAGTGAGAGACACTGACTGAACAGGGTATCACAGAGATAGAGAGGGAGAGACACTGACTGAACAGGGTATCACAAAGAGAGAAAGAGACAATGACTGAACAGGGTATCACAGAGAGAGAGAGAGTGACACTGACTGAACAGGGTATCACAGAGTGAGAGAGAGAGACACTGACTGAACAGGGTATCACAGAAAGAGCGAGAGAGACACTGACTGAACAGGGTATCACAGAAAGAGAGAGAGAGACACTGACTGAACAGTGTATCACAGAGAGAGAGAGAGAGACACTGACTGAACAGTGTATCACAGAGAGAGAGAGAGAGACACTGACTGAACAGTGTATCTCAGAGAGAGAGAGAGAGACACTGACTGAACGGGGTATCACAGAGAGAGAGAGAGAGGCACTGACTGAACAGGGTATCACAGAGACAGAGAGAGACACTGACTGAACAGGGTATCACAGAGAGAGAGAGAGAGAGAGACACTGACTGAACAGGGTATCACAGAGAGAGAGAGAGACACTAACTGAACAGGGTACCACAGAGAGAGAGAGAGAGACACTGACTGAACAGGGTATCACAGAGAGAGAGAGAGACACTGACTGAACAGGTATGACAGAGAGAGAGAGAGACAATGACTGAACAGGGTATCACCGAGAGAGAGAGAGAGACACTGACTGAACAGGGTATCACAGAGAGAGAGTGAGAGAGAGAGAGAGACTGACTGAACAGGGTATCACAGAGAGAGAGAGAGAGAGAGAGAGACACTGACCGAACAGGGTATCACAGAGAGAGAGAGAGAGACTCTGACTGAACAGGGTATCACAGAGAGAGAGAGAGACACTGACTGAACAGGGTATCACAGAGAGAGAGAGAGAGAGACACTGACTGAACAGGGTATCACAGAGAGAGAGAGAGACACTGACTGAACAGGGTATCACAGAGAGAGAGACAGAGACACTGACTGAACAGGGTATCACAGAGAGAGAGAGACACTGACTGAACAGGTATCACAGAGAGAGAGAGACACTGACTGAACAGGGTATCACAGAGAGAGAGAGACACTGACTGAACAGGGTATCACAGAGAGAGAGAGAGACACTGACTGAACAGGGTATCACAGAGAGAGAGAGGGACACTGACTGAACAGGGTATCACAGAGAGAGGTAGAGACACTGACTGAACAGGGTATCACAGAGAGAGAGAGAGAGAGACACTGACTGAACAGGGTATCACAGAGAGAGACAGAGAGACACTGACTGAACAGGGTATCACAGAGAGAGAGAGAGAGACACTGACTGAACAGGGTATCACAGAGAGAGAGAGAGACACTGACTGAACAGGGTATCACAGAGAGAGACAGAGAGACACTGACTGAACAGGGTATCACAGAGAGAGAGAGAGAGACTCTGACTGAACAGGGTATCACAGAGAGAGACAGAGAGACACTGACTGAACAGGGTATCACAGAGAGAGACAGAGAGACACTGACTGAACAGGGTATCACAGAGAGAGAGAGAGAGACTCTGACTGAACAGGGTATCACAGAGAGAGAGAGAGACACTGACTAAACAGGGTATCACAGAGAGAGACAGAGAGACACTGACTGAACAGGGTATCACAGAGAGAGACAGAGAGACACTGACTGAACAGGGTATCACAGAGAGAGAGAGAGAGACACTGACTGAACAGGGTATCACAGAGAGAGAGAGAGACACTGACTGAACAAACTATCACAAAGAGAGAGAGAGAGAGAAACTGACTGAACAGGGTATCACAGAGAGAGAGTGGGAGAGATACTGACTGAACAGGGTATCACAGGGAGAGGGAGAGAGACACTGACTGTACAGGGTATCACAGAGAGATAGAGGGAGACACAAGACTGAACAGGATATCACAGAGAGAGAGACACTGAATGAATAGGGTATCACAGATAGAGAGAGAGAGACACTGACTGAACAGGTTATCACAGAGAGAGAGAGAGACACTGACTGAACAGAGTATCACAGAGAGAGAGAGAGAGACACTGACTGAACAGGGTAACACAGAGAGAGAGTGGGAGAGATACTGACTGAACAGGGTATCACAGGGAGAGAGAGAGAGACACTGACTGTACAGGGTATCACAGAGAGATACAGAGAAACACTGACTGAACAGATATCACAGAGAGAGAGACACTGACTAAATAGGGTATCACAGAGAGAGAGAGAGAGACACTGACTGAACAGGGTATCACAGAGAGAGAGAGACACTGACTGAACAAACTATCACAAAGAGAGAGAGAGAGAGAAACTGACTGAACAGGGTATCACAGAGAGAGAGTGGGAGAGATACTGACTGAACAGGGTATCACAGGGAGAGAGAGAGAGACACTGACTTTTCAGGGTATCACAGAGAGATAGAGGGAGACACAAGACTGAACAGGATATCACAGAGAGAGAGACACTGACTGAATAGGGTATCACAGAGAGAGAGAGAGAGACGCTGACTGAACAGGTTATCACAGAGAGAGAGAGAGACACTGACTGAACAGGGTATCACAGAGAGAGACAGAGAGACACTGACTGAACAGGGTATCTCAGAGAGAGAGAGAGACACTAACTGAACAGGGTATCACAGAGAGAGACAGAGAGACACTGACTGAACAGGGTATCACAGAGAGAGAGAGAGAGACACTGACTGAACAGGGTATCACAGAGAGAGAGAGAGAGACACACTGCCTGAACAGGGTATCACAGAGAGAGAGAGAGACACTGACTGAACAGGGTATCACAGAGAGAGAGACACTGACTGAACAGGGTATCACAGAGAGAGAGACACTGACTGAACAAGTTATGAGAGAGAGAGAGAGGGAGACTCTGACTGAACAGGGTATCACAGAGAGAGACAGAGAGACACTGACTGAACAGGGTATCACAGAGAGAGAGAGAGAGACACTGACTGAACAGGGTATCACAGAGAGAGAGAGAGAGACACTGACTGAAAAGGGTATCACAGAGAGAGACAGAGAGACACTGACTGAACAGGGTATCACAGAGAGAGAGAGAGAGACTCTGACTGAACAGGGTATCACAGAGAGAGACAGAGAGACACTGACTGAACAGGGTATCACAGAGAGAGACAGAGAGACACTGACTGAACAGGGTATCACAGAGAGAGAGAGAGAGACTCTGACTGAACAGGGTATCACAGAGAGAGACAGAGAGACACTGACTGAACAGGGTATCACAGAGAGAGACAGAGAGACACTGACTGAACAGGGTATCACAGAGAGAGAGAGAGAGACTCTGACTGAACAGGGTATCACAGAGAGAGAGAGACACTGACTGAACAAACTATCACAAAGAGAGAGAGAGAGAGAAACTGACTGAACAGGGTATCACAGAGAGAGAGTGGGAGAGATACTGACTGAACAGGGTATCACAGGGAGAGAGAGAGAGACACTGACTGTACAGGGTATCACAGAGAGATAGAGGGAGACACAAGACTGAACAGGATATCACAGAGAGAGAGACACTGAATGAATAGGGTATCACAGATAGAGAGAGAGAGACACTGACTGAACAGGTTATCACAGAGAGAGAGAGAGACACTGACTGAACAGAGTATCACAGAGAGAGAGAGAGAGACACTGACTGAACAGGGTAACACAGAGAGAGAGTGGGAGAGATACTGACTGAACAGGGTATCACAGGGAGAGAGAGAGAGACACTGCCTGTACAGGGTATCACAGAGAGATAGAGAGAAACACTGACTGAACAGATATCACAGAGAGAGAGACACTGACTAAATAGGGTATCACAGAGAGAGAGAGAGAGACACTGACTGAACAGGGTATCACAGAGAGAGAGAGACACTGACTGAACAAACTATCACAAAGAGAGAGAGAGAGAGAAACTGACTGAACAGGGTATCACAGAGAGAGAGTGGGAGAGATACTGACTGAACAGGGTATCACAGGGAGAGAGAGAGAGACACTGACTGTACAGGGTATCACAGAGAGATAGAGGGAGACACAAGACTGAACAGGATATCACAGAGAGAGAGACACTGACTGAATAGGGTATCACAGAGAGAGAGAGAGAGACACTGACTGAACAGGTTATCACAGAGAGAGAGAGAGACACTGACTGAACAGGGTATCACAGAGAGAGACAGAGAGACACTGACTGAACAGGGTATCTCAGAGAGAGAGAGAGACACTGACTGAACAGGGTATCACAGAGAGAGACAGAGAGACACTGACTGAACAGGGTATCACTGAGAGAGAGAGAGAGACACTGACTGAACAGGGTATCACAGAGAGAGAGAGAGAGACACACTGCCTGAACAGGGTATCACAGAGAGAGAGAGAGACACTGACTGAACAGGGTATCACAGAGAGAGAGACACTGACTGAACAGGGTATCACAGAGAGAGAGAGAGAGACACTGACTGAACAGGGTATCACAGAGAGAGAGAGAGACACTGACTGAACAGGGTATCACAGAGAGAGAGAGAGATTCACTGACTGAACAGGGTATCACTGAGAGAGAGAGATATACAATGACTGAACAAACTATCACAAAGAGCGACAGAGAGAGACACTGACTGAACAGGGTATCACAGAGAGAGAGAGAGAGACACTGACTGAACAGGGTATCACAGGGATAGTGAGAGAGACACTGACTGAACAGGTTATCACAGAGAAAGAGAGAGAGACACTGACTGAACAGGGTATCACAGAGAGATAGAGAAGACACTGACTGAACAGGATATCACAGAGAGAGAGACACTGACTGAACAGGGTATCACAGAGAGAGACTGAGAGACACTGACTGAACAGGGTATCACAGAGAGAGACAGAGAGACACTGACTGAACAGGGTATCACAGAGAGAGAGAGAGAGACACACTGACTGAACAGGGTATCACAGAGAGAGAGAGAGACACTGACTGAACAGGGTATCACAGAGAGAGTGACACTGACTGAACAGGGTATCACAGAGAGAGAGAGAGCGACACTGACTGAACAGGGTATCACAGAGAGAGAGAGAGAGAGACACTGACTGAACAGGGTATCACAGAGAGAGAGAGAGAGACACTGACTGAACAGGGTATCACAGAGAGAGAGAGAGACACTGACTGAACAGGGTATCACAGAGAGAGAGATAGAGAGACACTGCCTGAACAGGGTATCACAGAGAGAGAGAGAGAGACTGACTGAACAGGGTATCACAGAGAGAGAGAGAGAGACACTGACTGAACAAACTATCACAGAGAGAGACAGAGAGAGACACTGACTGAACAGGGTATCACAGGGAGAGAGAGAGAGACACTGACTGAATAGGGTATCACAGAGAGAGAGAGAGAGACACTGACTGAACAGGGTATCACAGAGAGAGAGAGAGACACTGACTGAACAGGGTATCACAGAGAGAGACAGAGATTCACTGACTGAACAGGGTATCACAGAGAGAGAGAGATAGACAATGACTGAACAAACTATCACAAAGAGCGAGAGAGAGAGACACTGACTGAACAGGGTATCACAGAGAGAGAGAGAGAGACACTGACTGAACAGGGTATCACGGGGATAGTGAGAGAGACACTGACTGAACAGGGTATCACAGAGAGAGAGAGAGAGACACTGACTGAACAGGGTATCACAGAGAGAGAGACACTGACTGAACAGGGTATCACAGAGAGAGAGAGAGAGACACTGACTGAACACGGTATCACAGAGAGAGAGAGCGACTGTCTGAACAGGGTATCACTAGAGACAGAGAGGGAGACACTGACTTAACAGGATATCACAGAGAGAGAGAGAGACACTGACTGAACAGGGTATCACAGAGAGAGAGAGAGAGACACTGACTGAACAGGGTATCACAGAGATAGAGTGAGAGACACTGATGAACAGGGTATCACAGAGATAGACAGGGAGAGACACTGACTGAACAGGTTATCACAGAGAGAGAGAGAGAGACACTGACTGAACAGGGTATCACAGAGAGAGAGAGAGAGACACTGACTGAACAGGGTATCACAGAGAGAGAGAGACACTGACTGAACAAACTATCACAAAGAGAGAGAGAGAGAGAAACTGACTGAACAGGGTATCACAGAGAGAGAGTGGGAGAGATACTGACTGAACAGGGTATCACAGGGAGAGAGAGAGAGACACTGACTGTACAAGGTATAACAGAGAGATAGAGGGAGACACAAGACTGAACAGGAGATCACAGAGAGAGAGACACTGACTGAATAGGGTATCACAGATAGAGAGAGAGAGACACTGACTGAACAGGTTATCACAGAGAGAGAGAGAGACACTGACTGAACAGAGTATCACAGAGAGAGAGAGAGAGACACTGACTGAACAGGGTATCACAGAGAGAGAGTGGGAGAGATACTGACTGAACAGGGTATCACAGGGAGAGAGAGAGAGACACTGACTGTACAGGGTATCACAGAGAGATAGAGAGAAACACTGACTGAACAGATATCACAGAGAGAGAGACACTGACTAAATAGGGTATCACAGAGAGAGAGAGAGAGACACTGACTGAACAGGGTATCACAGGGAGAGAGAGAGAGACACTGACTGTACAGGGTATCACAGAGAGATAGAGGGAGACACAAGACTGAACAGGATATCACAGAGAGAGAGACACTGACTGAATAGGGTATCACAGAGAGAGAGAGAGAGACACTGACTGAACAGGTTATCACAGAGAGAGAGAGAGACACTGACTGAACAGGGTATCACAGAGAGAGACAGAGAGACACTGACTGAACAGGGTATCTCAGAGAGAGAGAGAGACACTGACTGAACAGGGTATCACAGAGAGAGACAGAGAGACACTGACTGAACAGGGTATCACTGAGAGAGAGAGAGAGACACTGACTGAACAGGGTATCACAGAGAGAGAGAGAGAGACACACTGCCTGAACAGGGTATCACAGAGAGAGAGAGAGACACTGACTGAACAGGGTATCACAGAGAGAGAGACACTGACTGAACAGGGTATCACAGAGAGAGAGAGAGAGACACTGACTGAACAGGGTATCACAGAGAGAGAGAGAGACACTGACTGAACAGGGTATCACAGAGAGAGAGAGAGATTCACTGACTGAACAGGGTATCACTGAGAGAGAGAGATATACAATGACTGAACAAACTATCACAAAGAGCGACAGAGAGAGACACTGACTGAACAGGGTATCACAGAGAGAGAGAGAGAGACACTGACTGAACAGGGTATCACAGGGATAGTGAGAGAGACACTGACTGAACAGGTTATCACAGAGAGAGAGAGAGACACTGACTGAACAGGGTATCACAGAGAGATAGAGAAGACACTGACTGAACAGGATATCACAGAGAGAGAGACACTGACTGAACAGGGTATCACAGAGAGAGACTGAGAGACACTGACTGAACAGGGTATCACAGAGAGAGACAGAGAGACACTGACTGAACAGGGTATCACAGAGAGAGAGAGAGAGACACACTGACTGAACAGGGTATCACAGAGAGAGAGAGAGACACTGACTGAACAGGGTATCACAGAGAGAGTGACACTGACTGAACAGGGTATCACAGAGAGAGAGAGAGCGACACTGACTGAACAGGGTATCACAGAGAGAGAGAGAGAGAGACACTGACTGAACAGGGTATCACAGAGAGAGAGAGAGAGACACTGACTGAACAGGGTATCACAGAGAGAGAGAGAGACACTGACTGAACAGGGTATCACAGAGAGAGAGATAGAGAGACACTGCCTGAACAGGGTATCACAGAGAGAGAGAGAGAGACTGACTGAACAGGGTATCACAGAGAGAGAGAGAGAGACACTGACTGAACAAACTATCACAGAGAGAGACAGAGAGAGACACTGACTGAACAGGGTATCACAGGGAGAGAGAGAGAGACACTGACTGAATAGGGTATCACAGAGAGAGAGAGAGAGACACTGACTGAACAGGGTATCACAGAGAGAGAGAGACACTGACTGAACAAACTATCACAAAGAGAGAGAGAGAGAGAAACTGACTGAACAGGGTATCACAGAGAGAGAGTGGGAGAGATACTGACTGAACAGGGTATCACAGGGAGAGGGAGAGAGACACTGACTGTACAGGGTATCACAGAGAGATAGAGGGAGACACAAGACTGAACAGGATATCACAGAGAGAGAGACACTGAATGAATAGGGTATCACAGATAGAGAGAGAGAGACACTGACTGAACAGGTTATCACAGAGAGAGAGAGAGACACTGACTGAACAGAGTATCACAGAGAGAGAGAGAGAGACACTGACTGAACAGGGTAACACAGAGAGAGAGTGGGAGAGATACTGACTGAACAGGGTATCACAGGGAGAGAGAGAGAGACACTGACTGTACAGGGTATCACAGAGAGATACAGAGAAACACTGACTGAACAGATATCACAGAGAGAGAGACACTGACTAAATAGGGTATCACAGAGAGAGAGAGAGAGACACTGACTGAACAGGGTATCACAGAGAGAGAGAGACACTGACTGAACAAACTATCACAAAGAGAGAGAGAGAGAGAAACTGACTGAACAGGGTATCACAGAGAGAGAGTGGGAGAGATACTGACTGAACAGGGTATCACAGGGAGAGAGAGAGAGACACTGACTTTTCAGGGTATCACAGAGAGATAGAGGGAGACACAAGACTGAACAGGATATCACAGAGAGAGAGACACTGACTGAATAGGGTATCACAGAGAGAGAGAGAGAGACGCTGACTGAACAGGTTATCACAGAGAGAGAGAGAGACACTGACTGAACAGGGTATCACAGAGAGAGACAGAGAGACACTGACTGAACAGGGTATCTCAGAGAGAGAGAGAGACACTAACTGAACAGGGTATCACAGAGAGAGACAGAGAGACACTGACTGAACAGGGTATCACAGAGAGAGAGAGAGAGACACTGACTGAACAGGGTATCACAGAGAGAGAGAGAGAGACACACTGCCTGAACAGGGTATCACAGAGAGAGAGAGAGACACTGACTGAACAGGGTATCACAGAGAGAGAGACACTGACTGAACAGGGTATCACAGAGAGAGAGACACTGACTGAACAAGTTATGAGAGAGAGAGAGAGGGAGACTCTGACTGAACAGGGTATCACAGAGAGAGACAGAGAGACACTGACTGAACAGGGTATCACAGAGAGAGAGAGAGAGACACTGACTGAACAGGGTATCACAGAGAGAGAGAGAGAGACACTGACTGAAAAGGGTATCACAGAGAGAGACAGAGAGACACTGACTGAACAGGGTATCACAGAGAGAGAGAGAGAGACTCTGACTGAACAGGGTATCACAGAGAGAGACAGAGAGACACTGACTGAACAGGGTATCACAGAGAGAGAGAGAGAGACTCTGACTGAACAGGGTATCACAGAGAGAGACAGAGAGACACTGACTGAACAGGGTATCACAGAGAGAGACAGAGAGACACTGACTGAACAGGGTATCACAGAGAGAGAGAGAGAGACTCTGACTGAACAGGGTATCACAGAGAGAGAGAGACACTGACTGAACAAACTATCACAAAGAGAGAGAGAGAGAGAAACTGACTGAACAGGGTATCACAGAGAGAGAGTGGGAGAGATACTGACTGAACAGGGTATCACAGGGAGAGAGAGAGAGACACTGACTGTACAGGGTATCACAGAGAGATAGAGGGAGACACAAGACTGAACAGGATATCACAGAGAGAGAGACACTGAATGAATAGGGTATCACAGATAGAGAGAGAGAGACACTGACTGAACAGGTTATCACAGAGAGAGAGAGAGACACTGACTGAACAGAGTATCACAGAGAGAGAGAGAGAGACACTGACTGAACAGGGTAACACAGAGAGAGAGTGGGAGAGATACTGACTGAACAGGGTATCACAGGGAGAGAGAGAGAGACACTGCCTGTACAGGGTATCACAGAGAGATAGAGAGAAACACTGACTGAACAGATATCACAGAGAGAGAGACACTGACTAAATAGGGTATCACAGAGAGAGAGAGAGAGACACTGACTGAACAGGGTATCACAGAGAGAGAGAGACACTGACTGAACAAACTATCACAAAGAGAGAGAGAGAGAGAAACTGACTGAACAGGGTATCACAGAGAGAGAGTGGGAGAGATACTGACTGAACAGGGTATCACAGGGAGAGAGAGAGAGACACTGACTGTACAGGGTATCACAGAGAGATAGAGGGAGACACAAGACTGAACAGGATATCACAGAGAGAGAGACACTGACTGAATAGGGTATCACAGAGAGAGAGAGAGAGACACTGACTGAACAGGTTATCACAGAGAGAGAGAGAGACACTGACTGAACAGGGTATCACAGAGAGAGACAGAGAGACACTGACTGAACAGGGTATCTCAGAGAGAGAGAGAGACACTGACTGAACAGGGTATCACAGAGAGAGACAGAGAGACACTGACTGAACAGGGTATCACTGAGAGAGAGAGAGAGACACTGACTGAACAGGGTATCACAGAGAGAGAGAGAGAGACACACTGCCTGAACAGGGTATCACAGAGAGAGAGAGAGACACTGACTGAACAGGGTATCACAGAGAGAGAGACACTGACTGAACAGGGTATCACAGAGAGAGAGAGAGAGACACTGACTGAACAGGGTATCACAGAGAGAGAGAGAGACACTGACTGAACAGGGTATCACAGAGAGAGAGAGAGATTCACTGACTGAACAGGGTATCACTGAGAGAGAGAGATATACAATGACTGAACAAACTATCACAAAGAGCGACAGAGAGAGACACTGACTGAACAGGGTATCACAGAGAGAGAGAGAGAGACACTGACTGAACAGGGTATCACAGGGATAGTGAGAGAGACACTGACTGAACAGGTTATCACAGAGAGAGAGAGAGAGACACTGACTGAACAGGGTATCACAGAGAGATAGAGAAGACACTGACTGAACAGGATATCACAGAGAGAGAGACACTGACTGAACAGGGTATCACAGAGAGAGACTGAGAGACACTGACTGAACAGGGTATCACAGAGAGAGACAGAGAGACACTGACTGAACAGGGTATCACAGAGAGAGAGAGAGAGACACACTGACTGAACAGGGTATCACAGAGAGAGAGAGAGACACTGACTGAACAGGGTATCACAGAGAGAGTGACACTGACTGAACAGGGTATCACAGAGAGAGAGAGAGCGACACTGACTGAACAGGGTATCACAGAGAGAGAGAGAGAGAGACACTGACTGAACAGGGTATCACAGAGAGAGAGAGAGAGACACTGACTGAACAGGGTATCACAGAGAGAGAGAGAGACACTGACTGAACAGGGTATCACAGAGAGAGAGATAGAGAGACACTGCCTGAACAGGGTATCACAGAGAGAGAGAGAGAGACTGACTGAACAGGGTATCACAGAGAGAGAGAGAGAGACACTGACTGAACAAACTATCACAGAGAGAGACAGAGAGAGACACTGACTGAACAGGGTATCACAGGGAGAGAGAGAGAGACACTGACTGAATAGGGTATCACAGAGAGAGAGAGAGAGACACTGACTGAACAGGGTATCACAGAGAGAGAGAGAGACACTGACTGAACAGGGTATCACAGAGAGAGAC
Organism: Cetorhinus maximus; assembly: GCF_964194155.1. Classification (NCBI taxonomy): domain Eukaryota; kingdom Metazoa; phylum Chordata; class Chondrichthyes; order Lamniformes; family Cetorhinidae; genus Cetorhinus; species Cetorhinus maximus. The sequence continues at coordinate 76,042,786 of NC_135900.1, read as the reverse complement.
AGAGATTCACTGACTGAACAGGGTATCACAGAGAGAGAGAGATAGACAATGACTGAACAAACTATCACAAAGAGCGAGAGAGAGAGACACTGACTGAACAGGGTATCACAGAGAGAGAGAGAGAGACACTGACTGAACAGGGTATCACGGGGATAGTGAGAGAGACACTGACTGAACAGGGTATCACAGAGAGAGAGAGAGAGACACTGACTGAACAGGGTATCACAGAGAGAGAGACACTGACTGAACAGGGTATCACAGAGAGAGAGAGAGAGACACTGACTGAACACGGTATCACAGAGAGAGAGAGCGACTGTCTGAACAGGGTATCACTAGAGACAGAGAGGGAGACACTGACTTAACAGGATATCACAGAGAGAGAGAGAGACACTGACTGAACAGGGTATCACAGAGAGAGAGAGAGAGACACTGACTGAACAGGGTATCACAGAGATAGAGTGAGAGACACTGATGAACAGGGTATCACAGAGATAGACAGGGAGAGACACTGACTGAACAGGTTATCACAGAGAGAGAGAGAGAGACACTGACTGAACAGGGTATCACAGAGAGAGAGAGAGAGACACTGACTGAACAGGGTATCACAGAGAGAGAGAGACACTGACTGAACAAACTATCACAAAGAGAGAGAGAGAGAGAAACTGACTGAACAGGGTATCACAGAGAGAGAGTGGGAGAGATACTGACTGAACAGGGTATCACAGGGAGAGAGAGAGAGACACTGACTGTACAAGGTATAACAGAGAGATAGAGGGAGACACAAGACTGAACAGGAGATCACAGAGAGAGAGACACTGACTGAATAGGGTATCACAGATAGAGAGAGAGAGACACTGACTGAACAGGTTATCACAGAGAGAGAGAGAGACACTGACTGAACAGAGTATCACAGAGAGAGAGAGAGAGACACTGACTGAACAGGGTATCACAGAGAGAGAGTGGGAGAGATACTGACTGAACAGGGTATCACAGGGAGAGAGAGAGAGACACTGACTGTACAGGGTATCACAGAGAGATAGAGAGAAACACTGACTGAACAGATATCACAGAGAGAGAGACACTGACTAAATAGGGTATCACAGAGAGAGAGAGAGAGACACTGACTGAACAGGGTATCACAGGGAGAGAGAGAGAGACACTGACTGTACAGGGTATCACAGAGAGATAGAGGGAGACACAAGACTGAACAGGATATCACAGAGAGAGAGACACTGACTGAATAGGGTATCACAGAGAGAGAGAGAGAGACACTGACTGAACAGGTTATCACAGAGAGAGAGAGAGACACTGACTGAACAGGGTATCACAGAGAGAGACAGAGAGACACTGACTGAACAGGGTATCTCAGAGAGAGAGAGAGACACTGACTGAACAGGGTATCACAGAGAGAGACAGAGAGACACTGACTGAACAGGGTATCACTGAGAGAGAGAGAGAGACACTGACTGAACAGGGTATCACAGAGAGAGAGAGAGAGACACACTGCCTGAACAGGGTATCACAGAGAGAGAGAGAGACACTGACTGAACAGGGTATCACAGAGAGAGAGACACTGACTGAACAGGGTATCACAGAGAGAGAGAGAGAGACACTGACTGAACAGGGTATCACAGAGAGAGAGAGAGACACTGACTGAACAGGGTATCACAGAGAGAGAGAGAGATTCACTGACTGAACAGGGTATCACTGAGAGAGAGAGATATACAATGACTGAACAAACTATCACAAAGAGCGACAGAGAGAGACACTGACTGAACAGGGTATCACAGAGAGAGAGAGAGAGACACTGACTGAACAGGGTATCACAGGGATAGTGAGAGAGACACTGACTGAACAGGTTATCACAGAGAGAGAGAGAGACACTGACTGAACAGGGTATCACAGAGAGATAGAGAAGACACTGACTGAACAGGATATCACAGAGAGAGAGACACTGACTGAACAGGGTATCACAGAGAGAGACTGAGAGACACTGACTGAACAGGGTATCACAGAGAGAGACAGAGAGACACTGACTGAACAGGGTATCACAGAGAGAGAGAGAGAGACACACTGACTGAACAGGGTATCACAGAGAGAGAGAGAGACACTGACTGAACAGGGTATCACAGAGAGAGTGACACTGACTGAACAGGGTATCACAGAGAGAGAGAGAGCGACACTGACTGAACAGGGTATCACAGAGAGAGAGAGAGAGAGACACTGACTGAACAGGGTATCACAGAGAGAGAGAGAGAGACACTGACTGAACAGGGTATCACAGAGAGAGAGAGAGACACTGACTGAACAGGGTATCACAGAGAGAGAGATAGAGAGACACTGCCTGAACAGGGTATCACAGAGAGAGAGAGAGAGACTGACTGAACAGGGTATCACAGAGAGAGAGAGAGAGACACTGACTGAACAAACTATCACAGAGAGAGACAGAGAGAGACACTGACTGAACAGGGTATCACAGGGAGAGAGAGAGAGACACTGACTGAATAGGGTATCACAGAGAGAGAGAGAGAGACACTGACTGAACAGGGTATCACAGAGAGAGAGAGACACTGACTGAACAAACTATCACAAAGAGAGAGAGAGAGAGAAACTGACTGAACAGGGTATCACAGAGAGAGAGTGGGAGAGATACTGACTGAACAGGGTATCACAGAGAGAGAGAGAGAGACACTGACTGAACAGGGTATCACAGAGAGAGAGACACTGACTGAACAGGGTATCACAGAGAGAGAGAGAGAGACACTGACTGAACACGGTATCACAGAGAGAGAGAGCGACTGTCTGAACAGGGTATCACTAGAGACAGAGAGGGAGACACTGACTTAACAGGATATCACAGAGAGAGAGAGAGACACTGACTGAACAGGGTATCACAGAGAGAGAGAGAGAGACACTGACTGAACAGGGTATCACAGAGATAGAGTGAGAGACACTGATGAACAGGGTATCACAGAGATAGACAGGGAGAGACACTGACTGAACAGGTTATCACAGAGAGAGAGAGAGAGACACTGACTGAACAGGGTATCACAGAGAGAGAGAGAGAGACACTGACTGAACAGGGTATCACAGAGAGAGAGAGACACTGACTGAACAAACTATCACAAAGAGAGAGAGAGAGAGAAACTGACTGAACAGGGTATCACAGAGAGAGAGTGGGAGAGATACTGACTGAACAGGGTATCACAGGGAGAGAGAGAGAGACACTGACTGTACAAGGTATAACAGAGAGATAGAGGGAGACACAAGACTGAACAGGAGATCACAGAGAGAGAGACACTGACTGAATAGGGTATCACAGATAGAGAGAGAGAGACACTGACTGAACAGGTTATCACAGAGAGAGAGAGAGACACTGACTGAACAGAGTATCACAGAGAGAGAGAGAGAGACACTGACTGAACAGGGTATCACAGAGAGAGAGTGGGAGAGATACTGACTGAACAGGGTATCACAGGGAGAGAGAGAGAGACACTGACTGTACAGGGTATCACAGAGAGATAGAGAGAAACACTGACTGAACAGATATCACAGAGAGAGAGACACTGACTAAATAGGGTATCACAGAGAGAGAGAGAGAGACACTGACTGAACAGGGTATCACAGGGAGAGAGAGAGAGACACTGACTGTACAGGGTATCACAGAGAGATAGAGGGAGACACAAGACTGAACAGGATATCACAGAGAGAGAGACACTGACTGAATAGGGTATCACAGAGAGAGAGAGAGAGACACTGACTGAACAGGTTATCACAGAGAGAGAGAGAGACACTGACTGAACAGGGTATCACAGAGAGAGACAGAGAGACACTGACTGAACAGGGTATCTCAGAGAGAGAGAGAGACACTGACTGAACAGGGTATCACAGAGAGAGAGAGAGATTCACTGACTGAACAGGGTATCACTGAGAGAGAGAGATATACAATGACTGAACAAACTATCACAAAGAGCGACAGAGAGAGACACTGACTGAACAGGGTATCACAGAGAGAGAGAGAGAGACACTGACTGAACAGGGTATCACAGGGATAGTGAGAGAGACACTGACTGAACAGGTTATCACAGAGAGAGAGAGAGAGACACTGACTGAACAGGGTATCACAGAGAGATAGAGAAGACACTGACTGAACAGGATATCACAGAGAGAGAGACACTGACTGAACAGGGTATCACAGAGAGAGACTGAGAGACACTGACTGAACAGGGTATCACAGAGAGAGACAGAGAGACACTGACTGAACAGGGTATCACAGAGAGAGAGAGAGAGACACACTGACTGAACAGGGTATCACAGAGAGAGAGAGAGACACTGACTGAACAGGGTATCACAGAGAGAGTGACACTGACTGAACAGGGTATCACAGAGAGAGAGAGAGCGACACTGACTGAACAGGGTATCACAGAGAGAGAGAGAGAGAGACACTGACTGAACAGGGTATCACAGAGAGAGAGAGAGAGACACTGACTGAACAGGGTATCACAGAGAGAGAGAGAGACACTGACTGAACAGGGTATCACAGAGAGAGAGATAGAGAGACACTGCCTGAACAGGGTATCACAGAGAGAGAGAGAGAGACTGACTGAACAGGGTATCACAGAGAGAGAGAGAGAGACACTGACTGAACAAACTATCACAGAGAGAGACAGAGAGAGACACTGACTGAACAGGGTATCACAGGGAGAGAGAGAGAGACACTGACTGAATAGGGTATCACAGAGAGAGAGAGAGAGACACTGACTGAACAGGGTATCACAGAGAGAGAGAGACACTGACTGAACAAACTATCACAAAGAGAGAGAGAGAGAGAAACTGACTGAACAGGGTATCACAGAGAGAGAGTGGGAGAGATACTGACTGAACAGGGTATCACAGAGAGAGAGAGAGAGACACTGACTGAACAGGGTATCACAGAGAGAGAGACACTGACTGAACAGGGTATCACAGAGAGAGAGAGAGAGACACTGACTGAACACGGTATCACAGAGAGAGAGAGCGACTGTCTGAACAGGGTATCACTAGAGACAGAGAGGGAGACACTGACTTAACAGGATATCACAGAGAGAGAGAGAGACACTGACTGAACAGGGTATCACAGAGAGAGAGAGAGAGACACTGACTGAACAGGGTATCACAGAGATAGAGTGAGAGACACTGATGAACAGGGTATCACAGAGATAGACAGGGAGAGACACTGACTGAACAGGGTATCACAGAGAGAGAGAGAGAGACACTGACTGAACAGTGTATCACAGAGAGAGAGAGACACTGACTGAACAAACTATCACAAAGAGAGAGAGACAGAGAAACTGACTGAACAGGGTATCACAGAGAGAGAGTGGGAGAGATACTGACTGAATAGGGTATCACAGGGAGAGAGAGAGAGACACTGACTGTACAAGGTATAACAGAGAGATAGAGGGAGACACAAGACTGAACAGGAGATCACAGAGAGAGAGACACTGACTGAATAGGGTATCACAGATAGAGAGAGAGAGACACTGACTGAACAGGTTATCACAGAGAGAGAGAGAGACACTGACTGAACAGAGTATCACAGAGAGAGAGAGAGAGACACTGACTGAACAGGGTATCACAGAGAGAGAGTGGGAGAGATACTGACTGAACAGGGTATCACAGGGAGAGAGAGAGAGACACTGACTGTACAGGGTATCACAGAGAGATAGAGAGAAACACTGACTGAACAGATATCACAGAGAGAGAGACACTGACTAAATAGGGTATCACAGAGAGAGAGAGAGAGACACTGACTGAACAGGGTATCACAGGGAGAGAGAGAGAGACACTGACTGTACAGGGTATCACAGAGAGATAGAGGGAGACACTAGACTGAACAGGATATCACAGAGAGAGAGACACTGACTGAATAGGGTATCACAGAGAGAGAGAGAGAGACACTGACTGAACAGGTTATCACAGAGAGAGAGAGAGACACTGACTGAACAGGGTATCACAGAGAGAGACAGAGAGACACTGACTGAACAGGGTATCTCAGAGAGAGAGAGAGACACTGACTGAACAGGGTATCACAGAGAGAGACAGAGAGACACTGACTGAACAGGGTATCACTGAGAGAGAGAGAGAGACACTGACTGAACAGGGTATCACAGAGAGAGAGAGAGAGACACACTGCCTGAACAGGGTATCACAGAGAGAGAGAGAGACACTGACTGAACAGGGTATCACAGAGAGAGAGACACTGACTGAACAGGGTATCACAGAGAGAGAGAGAGAGACACTGACTGAACAGGGTATCACAGAGAGAGAGAGAGACACTGACTGAACAGGGTATCACAGAGAGAGAGAGAGATTCACTGACTGAACAGGGTATCACTGAGAGAGAGAGATATACAATGACTGAACAAACTATCACAAAGAGCGACAGAGAGAGACACTGACTGAACAGGGTATCACAGAGAGAGAGAGAGAGACACTGACTGAACAGGGTATCACAGGGATAGTGAGAGAGACACTGACTGAACAGGTTATCACAGAGAGAGAGAGAGAGACACTGACTGAACAGGGTATCACAGAGAGATAGAGAAGACACTGACTGAACAGGATATCACAGAGAGAGAGACACTGACTGAACAGGGTATCACAGAGAGAGACTGAGAGACACTGACTGAACAGGGTATCACAGAGAGAGACAGAGAGACACTGACTGAACAGGGTATCACAGAGAGAGAGAGAGACACTGACTGAACAGGGTATCACAGAGAGAGAGATAGAGAGACACTGCCTGAACAGGGTATCACAGAGAGAGAGAGAGAGACTGACTGAACAGGGTATCACAGAGAGAGAGAGAGAGACACTGACTGAACAAACTATCACAGAGAGAGACAGAGAGAGACACTGACTGAACAGGGTATCACAGGGAGAGAGAGAGAGACACTGACTGAATAGGGTATCACAGAGAGAGAGAGAGAGACACTGACTGAACAGGGTATCACAGAGAGAGAGAGAGACACTGACTGAACAGGGTATCACAGAGAGAGACAGAGATTCACTGACTGAACAGGGTATCACAGAGAGAGAGAGATAGACAATGACTGAACAAACTATCACAAAGAGCGAGAGAGAGAGACACTGACTGAACAGGGTATCACAGAGAGAGAGAGAGAGACACTGACTGAACAGGGTATCACGGGGATAGTGAGAGAGACAATGACTGAACAGGGTATCACAGAGAGAGAGAGAGAGACACTGACTGAACAGGGTATCACAGAGAGAGAGACACTGACTGAACAGGGTATCACAGAGAGAGAGAGAGAGACACTGACTGAACACGGTATCACAGAGAGAGAGAGCGACTGTCTGAACAGGGTATCACTAGAGACAGAGAGGGAGACACTGACTTAACAGGATATCACAGAGAGAGAGAGAGACACTGACTGAACAGGGTATCACAGAGAGAGAGAGAGAGACACTGACTGAACAGGGTATCACAGAGATAGAGTGAGAGACACTGATGAACAGGGTATCACAGAGATAGACAGGGAGAGACACTGACTGAACAGGTTATCACAGAGAGAGAGAGAGAGACACTGACTGAACAGGGTATCACAGAGAGAGAGAGAGAGACACTGACTGAACAGGGTATCACAGAGAGAGAGAGACACTGACTGAACAAACTATCACAAAGAGAGAGAGAGAGAGAAACTGACTGAACAGGGTATCACAGAGAGAGAGTGGGAGAGATACTGACTGAACAGGGTATCACAGGGAGAGAGAGAGAGACACTGACTGTACAAGGTATAACAGAGAGATAGAGGGAGACACAAGACTGAACAGGAGATCACAGAGAGAGAGACACTGACTGAATAGGGTATCACAGATAGAGAGAGAGAGACACTGACTGAACAGGTTATCACAGAGAGAGAGAGAGACACTGACTGAACAGAGTATCACAGAGAGAGAGAGAGAGACACTGACTGAACAGGGTATCACAGAGAGAGAGTGGGAGAGATACTGACTGAACAGGGTATCACAGGGAGAGAGAGAGAGACACTGACTGTACAGGGTATCACAGAGAGATAGAGAGAAACACTGACTGAACAGATATCACAGAGAGAGAGACACTGACTAAATAGGGTATCACAGAGAGAGAGAGAGAGACACTGACTGAACAGGGTATCACAGAGTGAGAGAGACACTGACTGAACAAACTATCACAAAGAGAGAGAGAGAGAGAAACTGACTGAACAGGGTATCACAGTGCGAGAGTGGGAGAGATACTGACTGAACAGGGTATCACAGGGAGAGAGAGAGAGACACTGACTGTACAGGGTATCACAGAGAGATAGAGGGAGACACAAGACTGAACAGGATATCACAGAGAGAGAGAGACACTGACAGAATAGGGTATCACAGAGAGAGAGAGAGAGACACTGACTGAACAGGTTATCACAGAGAGAGAGAGAGACACTGACTGAACAGGGTATCACAGAGAGAGACAGAGAGACACTGACTGAACAGGGTATCACAGAGAGAGAGAGAGACACTGACTGAAAAGGGTATCACAGAGAGAGACAGAGAGACACGGACTGAACAGGGTATCACAGAGAGAGACAGAGAGACACTGACTGAACTGCGTATCACAGAGAGAGAGAGAGAGACACACTGACTGAACAGGGTATCACAGAGACAGAGAGAGACACTGACTGAACAGGGTATCACAGAGAGAGAGACACTGACTGAACAGGGTATCACAGTGAGAGAGAGAGCGACACTGACTGAACAGGGTATCACAGAGAGATAGAGAGAGACACTGACTGAACAGGGTATCACAGAGAGAGAGAGAGAGACACTGACTGAACAGGGTATCACAGAGAGAGAGAGAGACACTGACTGAACAATCTATCACAGAGAGAGACAGAGAGAGACACTGACTGAACAGGGTATCACAGGGAGAGTGAGAGAGACACTGACTGAACAGGGTATCACAGAGAGAGAGAGTGAGACACTGACTGAACAGGGTATCACAGAGAGAGAGAGAGACACTGACTGAACAGGGTATCACAGAGAGAGACAGAGATTCACTGACTGAACAGGGTATCACAGAGAGAGATAGATATACAATGACTGAACAAACTATCACAAAGAGCAAGAGAGAGAGACACTGACTGAACAGGGTATCACAGAGAGAGAGAGAGAGACACTGACTGAACAGGGTATCACAGGGATAGTGAGAGAGACACTGACTGAACAGGGTATCACAGAGAGAGAGAGAGAGACACTGACTGAACAGGGTATCGCAGAGAGATAGAGAAGACACTGACTGAACAGGATATCACAGAGAGAGAGAAACTGACTGAACAGGGTATCACAGAGAGAGACAGAGAGACACTGACTGAACAGGGTATCACAGAGAGAGAGAGAGAGACACTGACTGAACAGGGTATCACAGAGAGAGAGAGAGAGACACACTGACTGAACAGGGTATCACAGAGAGAGAGAGAGACACTGACTGAACAGGGTATCACAGAGAGAGAGATAGAGAGACACTGACTGATCAGGGTATCACAGAGAGAGAGAGAGCGACACTGACTGATCAGGGTATCACAGAAAGAGAGAGAGAGACACTGACTGAACAAACTATCACAGAGAGAGACAGAGAGAGACACTGACTGAACAGGGTGTCACAGGGAGAGAGAGAGAGACACTGACTGAACAGGGTATCACAGAGAGAGAGAGAGAGACACTGACTGAACAGGGTATCACAGAGAGAGAGAGAGACACTGACTGAACAGGGTATCACAGAGAGAGACAGAGATTCACTGACTGAACAGGGTATCACAGAGAGAGAGAGATAGACAATGACTGAACAAACTATCACAAAGAGCGAGAGAGAGAGACACTGACTGAACAGGGTATCACAGAGAGAGAGAGAGAGACACTGATTGAACAGGGTATCACGGGGATAGTGAGAGAGACACTGACTGAACAGGGTATCACAGAGAGAGAGAGAGAGACACTGACTGAACAGGGTATCACAGAGAGAGAGACACTGACTGAACAGGGTATCACAGAGAGAGACAGAGAGACACTGACTGAACACGGTATCACAGAGAGAGAGAGACACTGACTGAACAGGGTATCACTAGAAACAGAGAGGGAGACACTGACTTAACAGGATATCACAGAGAGAGAGAGAGACACTGACTGAACAGGGTATCACAGAGAGAGAGAGAGAGAGACACTGACTGAACAGGGTATCACAGAGAGAGAGTGACAGACACTGATGAACAGGGTATCACAGAGATAGAGAGGTAGAGACACTGACTGAACAGGTTATCACAGAGAGAGAGAGAGAGACACTGACTGAACAGGGTATCACAGACAGAGAGAGAGAGACACTGACTGAACAGGGTATCACAGAGAGAGAGAGACACTGACTGAACAAACTATCACAAAGAGAGAGAGAGAGAGAAACTGACTGAACAGGGTATCACAGAGAGAGAGTGGGAGAGATACTGACTGAACAGGGTATCAAAGGGAGAGAGAGAGAGACACTGACTGTACAGGGTATCACAGAGAGATAGAGGGAGACACAAGACTGAACAGGAGATCACAGAGAGAGAGACACTGACTGAATTGGGTATCACAGATAGAGAGAGAGACACTGACTGAACAGGTTATCACAGAGAGAGAGAGAGACACTGACTGAACAGAGTATCACAGAGAGAGAGAGGGAGACACTGACTGAACAGGGTATCACAGAGAGAGAGTGGGAGAGATACTGACTGAACAGGGTATCACAGGGAGAGAGAGAGAGACACTGACTGTACAGGGTATCACAGAGAGATAGAGAGAAACACTGACTGAACAGATATCACAGAGAGAGAGACACTGACTAAATAGGGTATCACAGAGAGAGAGAGAGAGACACTGACTGAACAGGGTATCACAGAGGGAGAGAGACACTGACTGAACAAACTATCACAAAGAGAGAGAGAGAGAGAGAAACTGACTGAACAAGGTATCACAGAGAGAGAGTGGGAGAGATACTGACTGAACAGGGTGTCACAGGGAGAGAGAGAGAGACACTGACTGTACAGGGTATCACAGAGAGATAGAGGGAGACACAAGACTGAACAGGATATCACAGAGAGAGAGACACTGACTGAATAGGGTATCACAGAGAGAGAGAGAGACACTGACTGAACAGGTTATCACAGAGAGAGAGAGAGACACTGACTGAACAGGGTATCACAGAGAGAGACAGAGAGACACTGACTGAACAGGGTATAACAGAGAGAGAGAGAGACACTGACTGAACAGGGTATCACATAGAGAGACAGAGAGACACTGACTGAACAGGGTATCACAGAGAGAGAGAGAGAGACACTGACTGAACAGGGTATCACAGAGAGCGAGAGAGAGACACACTGACTGAACAGGGTATCACAGAGAGAGAGAGAGACACTGACTGAACAGGGTATGACAGAGAGAGAGAGACTGACTGAACAGGGTATCACAGAGAGAGAGAGCGACACTGACTGAACAGGGTATCACAGAGAGAGAGAGAGAGACACTGACTGAACAGGGTATCACAGAGAGAGAGAGAGAGACACTGACTGAACAGGGTTTCACAGAGAGAGAGAGAGAGACTGACTGAACAGGGTATCGCAGAGAGAGAGAGAGAGAGACACTGCCTGAACAGGGTATCACAGAGAGAGAGAGAGAGAGACACTGACTGAACAGGGTATCACAGAGAGAGAGAGAGAGACACTGACTGAACAAACTATCACAGAGAGAGACACTGACTGAACAGGGTATCACAGGGAGAGAGAGAGAGACACTGACTGAACAGGGTATCACCGAGAGAGAGAGAGAGACACTGACTGAACAGGGTATCACAGTGAGAGACACTGACTGAACAGGGTATCACAGAGAGAGAGTGAGAGACACTGACTGAACAGGGTATCACTGAGAGAGAGAGAGACACTGACTGAACAGGGTATCACAGAGAGAGAGAGAGAGAGACACTAACTGAACAGGGTATCACAGAGAGAGAGACACTTACTGAATAGGGTATCACAGAGAGAGAGAGAGAGACACTGACTGAACAGGGTATCACAGAGAGAGAGAGAGACACTGACTGAACAGGGTATCACAGAGAGAGAGAGAGAGACACTGACTGAACAGGGTATCACAGAGAGAGAGAGAGACACTGACTGAACAGGGTATCACAGAAGAGAGAAAGAGACACTGACTGAGCAGGGAATCACAGAGAGAGAGAGAGACACTGACTGAACCGGGTATCACAGAGAGAGAGAGAGAGACACTGACTGAACAGTGTATCACAGAGAGCGAGAGAGAGAGACTGACTGAACAGGGTATCAGAGAGAGAGAGAGAGATTCACTGACTAAGCAGGGTATCACAGAGAGAGAGAGAGAGATAGAGAAACACTGACTGAACAGGGTATCACAGAGAGAGAGTGAGAGAGAGAGAGAGACTGACTGAACAGGGTATCAAAGAGAGAGAGAGAGACACTGACTGAACAGGGTATCACAGAGAGAGAGAGAGACACTGACTGAACAGGTATCACAGAGAGAGAGAGAGACACTGACTGAACAGGGTATCACCGAGAGAGAGAGAGAGACACTGACTGAACAGAGTATCACAGAGAGAGAGAGAGAGACACTGACTGAACAGGGTATCGCAGAGAGAGAGTGGGAGAGATACTGACTGAACAGGGTATCACAGGGCGAGAGAGAGAGACACTGACTATACAGGGTATCACAGAGAGATAGAGAGAAACACTGACTGAACAGATATCACAGAGAGAGAGACACTGACTAAATAGGGTATCACAGAGAGAGAGAGAGAGACACTGACTGAACAGGGTATCACAGAGAGAGAGAGACACTGACTGAACAAACTATCACCAAGAGAGAGAGAGAGAGAAACTGACTGAACAGGGTATCACAGAGAGAGAGTTGGAGAGATACTGACTGAACAGGGTATCACAGGGAGAGAGAGAGAGACACTGACTGTGCAGGGTTTCACAGAGAGATAGAGGGAGACACAAGACTGAACAGGATATCACAGAGAGAGAGACACTGACTGAATAGGGTATCACAGAGAGAGAGAGAGAGACACTGACTGAACAGGTTATCACAGAGAGAGAGAGAGACACTGACTGAACAGGGTATCACATAGAGAGAGAGAGAGACACTGACTGAACAGGGTATCACTGAGAGAGAGAGAGAGAGAGAGAGACACTGACTGAACAGGGTATCACAGAGAGAGAGAGAGACACTGACTGAACAGGTATCACAGAGTGAGAGAGAGACACTGACTGAACAGGGTATCACAGAGAGAGAGAGACACTGACTGAACAGGTTATTACCGAGAGAGAGAGAGAGACACTGATTGAACAGGGTATCACTGAGAGAGAAAGCGACAATGACTGAACAGGGTATCACAGAGAGAGAGAGTGACACTGGCTGAACAGGGTATCACTGAGAGAGAGAGACACTGACTGAACAGGGTATCACAGAGAGATAGAGACACTGACTGAACAGGGTATCACAGAGAGAGAGAGAGACACTGACTGAACAGGGTATCACAGAGAGAGAGAGAGAGAGACACTGACTGAACAGCGTATCACAGAGAGAGAGAGAGAGACACTGACTGAACAGGGTATCACAGAGAGAGAGAGAGACACTGACTGAACAGGGTATCACCGAGAGAGAGAGAGACACTGACTGAACAGGGTATCACAGTGAGAGACACTGACTGAACAGGGTATCACAGAGAGAGAGAGAGAGAGACTAACTGAACAGGGTATCACTGAGAGAGGGAGAGACACTGACTGAACAGGGTTTCACAGAGAGAGAGAGAGAGAGACACTGACTGAACAGGGTATCACAGAGACCGAGACACTGACTGAACAGGGTATCACAGAGAGAGAGAGAGAGACACTGACTGAACTGGGTATCACAGAGAGAGAGAGAGACACTGACTGAACAGGGTATCACAGAGAGAGAGAGAGAGAGACACTGACTGAACAGGGTATCACAGAGAGAGAGAGAGACACTGACTGAACAGGGTATCACAGAGAGAGAGAGAGAGAGACACTGACTGAACATGGTATCACAGAGAGAGAGAGAGAGACACTGACTGAACAGGGAATCACAGAGAGAGAGAGAGACACTGACTGAACCGGGTATCACAGAGAGAGTGAGAGAGACACTGACTGAACAGTGTATCACAGAGAGCGAGAGAGAGAGACTGACTGAACAGGGTATCAGAGAGAGAGAGAGAGATTCGCTGACTAAACAGGGTATCACAGAGAGAGAGGGAGAGAGAGAAACACTGACTGAACATGGTATCACAGAGAGAGAGTGAGAGAGAGAGAGAGACTGACTGAACAGGGTATCAAAGAGAGAGAGAGAGACACTGACTGAACACGGTATCACAGAGAGAGAGAGAGAGAGACACTGACTGAACAGGGTATCACAGAGAGAGAGAGAGAGACACTGACTGAACAAACTATCACAGAGTGAGACAGAGAGAGACACTGACTGAACAGGGTATCACAGGGAGAGAGAGAGAGACACTGACTGAACAGGGTATCACAGAGAGAGAGAGAGAGACACTGACTGAACAGGGTATCACAGAGAGAGAGAGAGACACTGACTGAACAGGGTATCACAGAGAGAGACAGAGATTCACTGACTGAACAGGGTATCACAGAGAGAGAGAGATAGACAATGACTGAACAAACTATCACAAAGAGCGAGAGAGAGAGACACTGACTGAACAGGGTATCACAGAGAGAGAGAGAGAGACACTGACTGAACAGGGTATCACAGGGATAGTGAGAGAGACACTGACTGAACAGGGTATCACAGAGAGAGAGAGAGAGACACTGACTGAACAGGGTATCACAGAGAGATAGAGAAGACACTGACTGAACAGGATATCACAGAGAGAGAGACAGTGACTGAACAGGGTATCACAGAGAGAGAGAGAGAGACACTGACTGAACACGGTATCACAGAGAGAGAGAGACACTTACTGAACAGGGTATCACTAGAGAGAGAGAGAGAGAGACACTGACTGAACAGGATATCACAGAGAGAGAGAGAGACACTGACTGCACAGGGTATCACAGAGAGAGAGAGAGAGACACTGACTGAACAGGGTATGACAGAGAGAGAGTGAGAGACACTGATGAACAGGGTATCACAGAGATAGAGAGGGAGAGACACTGACTGAACAGGTTATCACAGAGAGAGAGAGAGACACTGACTGAACAGGGTATCACAGAGAGAGAAAGAGACAATGACTGAACAGGGTATCACAGAGAGAGAGAGACACTGACTGAACAGGGTATCACAGAGAGAGAGAGAGACACTGACTGAACAGGGTATCACAGAGAGAGAGAGATAGACACTGACTGAACAGGGTATCACAGAGAGAGAGAGAGACACTGACTGAACAGGGAATCACAGAGAGAGAGAGAGAGAGACACTGACTGAACAGGGTATCACAGAGAGAGAGAGAGAGACACTGACTGAACAGGGTATCACAGAGAGAGAGAGAGACACTGACTGAACAGGGTATCACAGAGAGAGAGAGAGAGAGAGACACTGCCTGAAAAGGGTATCACAGAGAGAGAGAGAGAGAGAGACACTGACTGAACAGGGTATCACAGAGAGAGAGAGAGAGACACTGACTGAACAAACTATCACAGAGAGAGACAGAGAGAGACACTGACTGAACAGGGTATCACAGGGAGAGAGAGAGAGACACTGACTGAACAGGGTATTACAGAGAGAGAGAGAGAGACACTGACTGAACAGGGTATCACAGAGAGAGAGAGAGACACTGACTGAACAGGGTATCACAGAGAGAGACAGAGATTCACTGACTGAACAGGGTATCACAGAGAGAGAGAGACACTGACTGAACAAACTATCACAAAGAGCGAGAGAGAGAGACACTGACTGAACAGGGTATCAGAGAGAGAGAGAGAGAGAGAGACACTGACTGAACAGGGTATCACAGAGAGATAGAGAAGACACTGACTGAACATGGTATTGCAGAGAGAGAGAGAGACACTGACTGAACAGGGTATCACAGAGTGAGAGAGAGAGACACTGACTGAACAGGGTATCACAGAGAGATAGAGAAGACACTGACTGAACATGGTATTGCAGAGAGAGAGAGAGACACTGACTGAACAGGGTATCACAGAGTGAGAGAGAGAGACACTGACTGAACAGGGTATCACAGAGAGAGAGAGAGAGACACTGACTGAAACAGGGTATCACAGAGAGAGAGGGAGACACTGACTGAACAGGGTATCACAGAAATAGAGAGAGACACTGACTGAACAGGTATCACAGAGAGAGAGAGACACTGACTGAACAAGGTATCACAGAGAGAGTGAGAGACACTGACTGAACAGGGTATCACAGAGAGAGAGAGAGACACTGACTGAACAGGGTATCACAGACAGAGAAAGAGACACTGACTGAACAGGGTATCACATAGAGAGAGAGAGACACTGACTGAACAGGGTATCACAGAGAGAGAGAGAGAGACACTGACTGAACAGGGTATCACAGAGAGAGAGAGAGAGACACTGACTGAACAGGGTATCACAGAGAGAGAGAGAGAGAGACACTGACTGAACAGGGTATCACAGAGAGAGAGACACACACTGAACAAGGTATCACAGAGAGAGAGAGAGAGACACTGATTGAACAGGTTATCACAGAGAGAGAGAGAGACACTGACTGAACAGGGTATCACAGAGTGAGAGAGAGACATTGACCGAACGGGGTATCACGGAGAGAGAGAGAGAGACACTGATTGAAGAGGTTATCACAGAGACAGATAGAGATAGTAACACTGACTGAACAGGGTATCACAGAGAGAGAGAGAGACACTGACTGAACAGGGTATCACAGAGAGAGAGAGAGAGACACTGACTGAACAGGGTATCACAGAGAGAGAGAGAGTCACTGACTGAACAGGGTATCAAAGAGACAGAGAGAGAGACACTGACTGAACAGGGTATCACAGAGAGAGAGAGAGTGCCACTGACTGAACAGGGTATCGCAGAGAGAGAGAGACACACTGACTGAACAGGGTATCACAGAGAGAGAGAGAGAGACACTGACTGAACAGGGTATCACAGAGAGAGAGGCACTGACTGAACATGGTATTGCAGAGAGAGCGAGAGACACTGACTGAACAGGGTATCACAGAGAGAGAGAGAGAGACACTGACTGAAACAGGGTATCACAGAGAGAGAGAGAGACACTGACTGTTAAAGGGTATCACAGAAATAGAGAGAGACACTGACTGAACAGGTATCACAGAGAGAGAGAGACACTGACTGAACAAGGTATCACAGAGAGAATGAGAGACACTGACTGAACAGGGTATCACAGAGAGAGAGAGAGACACTGACTGAACAGGGTATCACAGACAGAGAAAGAGACACTGACTGAACAGGGTATCACATAGAGAGAGAGAGACACTGACTGAACAGGGTATCACAGAGAGAGAGAGAGAGACACTGACTGAACAGGGTATCACAGAGAGAGAGAGAGAGACACTGACTGAACAGGGTATCACAGAGAGAGAGAGAGAGACACTGACTGAACAGAGTATCGCAGACAGAGGGAGAAACTGACTGAACTGGGTATCACAGAGAGAGAGAGAGACACTGACTGAACAGTTTATCACAGAGAGAGAGAGAGACACTGACTGAACAGGGTTTCACAGAGTCAGCGAGAGAGACACTGACTGAACAGGGCATCACAGAGAGAGAGAGAGAGACACTGACTGAACAGGGTATCACAGAGAGAGAGAGAGACTGTGACTGAACAGGGTATCACAGAGAGAGAGAGAGACACTGACTGAACATGGTGTCGCAAAGAGAGAGAGAGATGCTGACTGAACAGGGTATCACAGAGAGAGAGAGAGAGAGACACTGACTGAACAGGGAATCACAGAGAGAGAGAGACACTGACTGAACAGGGTATCACAGAGAGAGAGAGAGACACTTACTGAACAGGGTATCACAGAGAGAGAGAGAGATAGAAACGCTGACTGAACAGGGGATCACAGAGAGATAGAGAGACACTGACTGAACAGGGTATCACAGAGAGAGAGAGAGAGACACTGACTGAACAGGTTATCACAGAGAGAGAGAGAGAGACACTGACTGAACAGGGTATCACAGAGAGAGAGAGAGTCACTGACTGAACAGGGTATCACAGAGAGAGAGAGAGAGACACTGAACAGGGTATCGCAGAGAGAGAGAGAGACACTGACTGCACAGGGTATTACAGAGAGAGGGAGAGACACTGACTGAACAGGGTATCACAGAGAGAGAGAGAGACACTGACTGAACAGGGTATCAAAGAGAGAGAGAGAGAGACACTGACTGAACAGCGTATCACAGAGAGAGAGAGAGAGACACTGACTGAACAGGGTATCACAGAGAGAGAGAGAGAGACACTGACTGAACAGCTTTTCACAGAGAGAGAGAGAGAGACACTGACTGAACAGAGTATCGCAGACAGAGGGAGAAACTGACTGAACAGGGTATCACAGAGAGAGAGATGGGAAGACACTGATTGAACAGGGTTTCACAGAGATAGAAGATAGACACTGACTGAACAGGGTATCACAGAGAGAGAGAGAGAGACACTGACTGAACAGGGTATCACAGAGAGAGAGAGAGAGACACCGACTGAACAGGGTATCACAGAGAGAGAGAGAGAGACACTGACTGAACAGGGTATCACAGAGAGAGAGAGAGACATTGACTGAACAGGGTGTCACAGAGAGAGAGAGAGAGACACTGACTGAACAGGGTATCACAGAGAGAGAGACACTGACTGAACAGGGTATCACAGAGAGAGAGAGAGAGACACTGATTGAACAGGTTATCACAGAGAGAGAGAGAGACACTGACTGAACAGGGTATCACAGAGTGAGAGAGAGACATTGACCGAACGGGGTATCACGGAGAGAGAGAGAGAGACACTGATTGAACAGCTTATCACAGAGACAGAGAGAGATAGAAACGCAGACTGAACAGGGTATCACAGAGAGAGAGAGAGTCTCTGACTGAACAGGGTATCACAGAGAGAGATAGAGAGACACTGACTGAACAGGGTATCACAGAGAGAGAGAGAGAGAGAGGCACTGACCGAACAGGGTATCACAGAGAGAGAGAGAAAGACACTGACTGAACAGGGTATCACAGAGAGAGAGAGAGAGTGAGAGACACTGACTGAACACGGTATCACAGCGAGAGAGAGAGAGACACTGACTGAACAGGGTATCACAGAGTGAGAGATGGAGACACTGACTGCACAGGGTATGACAGAGACAGATAGAGAGAGACACTGACCGAACAGGGTATCACAGAGAGAGAGAGAGACACTGACTGAACAGGGTATTGCAGAGAGAGAGACACTGACTGAACAGGGTATCACAGAAAGAGCGACAGAGACTCTGACTGCACATGCTATCACAGACAGAGAGAGAGAGACACAGAATGATCAGGGTATCACAGATTGAGAAAGAGAGAGAGCGACTGTCTCAACAGGGTATCAGAGAGAGACTGATAGAGACACTGACTGAACAGGGTATCACAGAGAGAGAGAGAGAGACACTGACTGAACAGGGCATCACAGAGAGAGAGAGAGACACTGACTGAACAGGGTATCACAGAGAGAGAGAGAGAGACACTGACTGAACAGGGTATCACTGAGAGAGAGAGAGAGACACTGACTGAACAGGGTATTGCAGAGAGAGAGAGTGACACTGATTGAACAGGGTATCACAGAGAGAGAGCGAGACACTGACTGAACTGGGTATCACAGAGTGAGAGAGAGAGACACTGACTGAACAGGGTATCACAGAGAGAGAGAGAGAGACACTGACTGAACAGGGTATCAGAGAGAGAGATAGAGAGATTCACTGACTAAACAGGGTATCACAGAGAGAGAGAGAGAGAGACACTGACTGAACAAGGTATCACAGACAGAGAGAGAGAGACACTGACTGAACAGGGTATCACCGAGAGAGAGAGAGAGAGACACTGACTGCACAGGGTATCACAGAGAGAGAGAGAGAGACACTGACTGAACAGGATATCACAGTGAGAGAGAGAGAGACACTGACTGAACAGGGTATCAAAGAGAGAGAGAGAGAGACACTGACTGAACAGGGTATCACAGAGAGAGAGAGAGAGAGACACTGACTGAACAGGGTATCACAGAGAGAGAGAGAGAGAGACATTGACTGAACAGGGTATCACAGAGAGAGAGAGTGTCACTGACTGAACAGGGTTTCACAGAGAGAGAGAGAGAGAGGCGCTGACTGAACAGGGTATCACAGAGAGAGAGAGAGAGACACTGACTGAACAGGGTAGCAGAGAGAGAGAGAGAGACACTGACTGAACAGGGTATCACAGAGAGAGAGAGACACTGACTGAACAGGTTATCACAGAGAGAGAGAGAGAGACACTCACTGAACAGGGTATCACAGAGAGAGAGAGAGAGAGACACTGACTGAACAGGGTATCACAGAGAGAGAGAGAGAGACACTGACTGAACGGGTTATCACTAAGAGAGAGAGAGACACTGACTGCACAGGGTATCACAGAGAGTGAGAGAGAGACACTGACTGAACATGGTATCACAGAGAGAGAGAGAGACACTGACTGAACAGGGTATCACAGAGAGAGAGGGAGACACTGACTGAACAGGGTATCACAGAGAGAGAGAGAGACACTGACTGAACAGGGTATCACAGAGAGAGAGAGAGAGACACTGACTGAACAGGGTATCACAGAGACAGAGAGAGAGTCACTGACTGAACAGGGTATCACAGAGAGAGAGAGAAACTGACTGAACAGGGTGTCACAGAGAGAGAGAGAGAGACTGACTGCACAGGGTATCACAGAGACAGATAGAGAGAGACACTGACTGAACAGGGTATCACAGAGCGAGAGAGAGAGAGAGACACTGACTGAACAGGGTATCACAGAGAGAGAGAGAGAGAGAGACACTGACTGAACAGCGTATTGCAGAGAGAGAGATAGACACTGATTGAACAGGCTATCACAGAGAGCGAGACACTGACTGAACAGGGTATCACAGAGAGAGAGATAGACACTGACTGAACAGGGTATCACAGAGAGAGAGAGAGAGAGAGACACTGACTGAACAGGGTATCACAGAGAGAGAGAGAGAGTCATTGACTGAACAGGCTATCACAGAGAGAGAGAGAGAGAGAGACACTGACCGAACAGGGTATCACAGAGAGAGAGAGAGAGACCCTGACTGAACAGGGTATCACAGAGAGAGAGAGAGAGAGAGAGAGACACTGACTGAACACGGTATCACAGAGAGAGAGAGAGAGACACTGACTGAACAGGGTATCACAGAGTGAGAGATGGAGACACTGACTGCACAGGGTATGACAGAGACAGATAGAGAGAGACACTGACCAAACAGGGTATCACAGAGAGAGAGAGAGACACTGACTGAACAGGGTATTGCAGAGAGAGAGACACTGACTGAACAGGGTATCACAGAAAGAGCGAGAGAGACTCTGACTGCACATGCTATCACAGACAGAGAGAGAGAGACACAGAATGATCAGGGTATCACAGAGAGAGAAAGAGAGAGAGCGACTGTCTCAACAGGGTATCAGAGAGAGACTGATAGAGACACTGACTGAACAGGGTATCACAGAGAGAGAGAGAGAGACACTGACTGAACAGGGTATCACAGAGAGAGAAAGAGAGAGAGCGACTGTCTCAACAGGGTATCAGAGAGAGACTGATAGAGACACTGACTGAACAGGGTATCACAGAGAGAGAGAGAGAGACACTGACTGAACAGGTTATCGCAGAGAGAGAGAGAGAGAGAGACACTGACTGAACAGGGTATCACAGAGAGAGAGAGAGAGAGACACTGAATGAACAGGGTATCACAGAGAGAGAGGGAGAGAGAGACACTGACTGTACGGGTTATCACTAAGAGAGAGAGAGACACTGACTGCATAGGGTATCACAGAGAGTGAGAGAGAGACACTGACTGAACATGGTATCACAGAGAGAGAGAGAGACACTGACTGAACAGGGTATCACAGAGAGAGAGGGAGACACTGACTGAACAGGGTATCACAGAGAGAGAGAGAGACACTGACTGAACAGGGTGTCACAGAGAGAGAGAGAGAGACACTGACTGAACAGGGTATCACAGAGACAGAGAGAGAGTCACTGACTGAACAGGGTATCACAGAGAGAGAGAGAAACTGACTGAACAGGGTGTCACAGAGAGAGAGAGAGAGACTGACTGCACAGGGTATCACAGAGACAGATAGAGAGAGACACTGACTGAACAGGGTATCACAGAGAGAGAGAGAGAGAGAGACACTGACTGAACAGGGTATCATAGAGAGAGAGAGAGAGAGAGACACTGACTGAACAGGGTATCACAGAGAGAGATCGAGAGAGAGCGATTCTGATTGAACAGGGTATCACAGAGAGAGAGAGAGAGAGAGACACTGACTGAACGGGTTATCACTAAGAGAGAGAGAGACACTGACAGCACAGGGTATCACAGAGAGTGAGAGAGAGACACTGACTGAACATGGTATCACAGAGAGAGAGAGAGAGACACTGACTGAACAGGGTATCACAGAGAGAGAGGGAGACACTGACTGAACAGGGTATCACAGAGAGAGAGAGAGACACTGACTGAACAGGGTATCACAGAGAGAGAGAGAGAGACACTGACTGAACAGGGTATCACAGAGACAGAGAGAGAGTCACTGACTGAACAGGGTATCACAGAGAGAGAGAGAAACTGACTGAACAGGGTGTCACAGAGAGAGAGAGAGAGACTGACTGCACAGGGTATCACAGAGAAAGATAGAGAGAGACACTGACTGAACAGGGTATCACAGAGAGAGAGAGAGAGAGAGACACTGACTGAACAGGTTATCACATAGAGAGGGAGAGACACTGGCTGAACAGGGTATCACAGAGAGAGAGAGAGAGAGACACTGACTGAACAGGGTATCACAGAGTAAGAGAGAGACACTGACTGAACAGGGTATCACAGAGACAGAGAGAGTCACTGACTGAACAGGGTATCACAGAGAGAGAGAGAAACTGACTGAACAGGGTATCACAGAGAGAGAGATAGACACTGACTGAACAGGGTATCACAGAGAGAGAGAGAGAGAGAGACACTGACTGAACAGGGTATCACAGAGAGAGAGAGAGAGTCATTGACTGAACAGGGTATCACAGAGAGAGAGAGAGAGAGAGACACTGACCGAACAGGGTATCACAGAGAGAGAGAGAGAGACACTGACTGAACAGGGTATCACAGAGTGAGAGATGGAGACACTGACTGCACAGGGTATGACAGAGACAGATAGAGAGAGACACTGACCGAACAGGGTATCACAGAGAGAGAGAGAGACACTGACTGAACAGGGTATTGCAGAGAGAGAGACACTGACTGAACAGGGTATCACAGAAAGAGCGACAGAGACTCTGACTGCACATGCTATCACAGACAAAGAGAGAGAGACACAGAATGATCAGGGTATCACTGATTGAGAAAGAGAAGAGCGACTGTCTCAACAGGGTATCAGAGAGAGACTGATAGAGACACTGACTGAACAGGGTATCACAGAGAGAGAGAGAGAGACACTGACTGAACAGGGCATCACAGAGAGAGAGAGAGACACTGACTGAACAGGGTATCACAGAGAGAGAGAGAGAGACACTGACTGAACAGGGTATCACAGAGAGAGAGAGAGAGACACTGACTGAACAGGGTATTGCAAAGAGAGAGAGTGACACTGATTGAACAGGGTATCACAGAGAGAGAGCGAGACACTGACTGAACTGGGTATCACAGAGTGAGAGAGAGAGACACTGACTGAACAGGGTATCACAGAGAGAGAGAGAGTGAACACTGACTGAACAGGGTATCAGAGAGAGAGATAGAGAGATTCACTGACTAAACAGGGTATCACAGAGAGAGAGAGAGAGAGACACTGACTGAACAAGGTATCACTGACAGAGAGAGAGAGACACTGACTGAACAGGGTATCACCGAGAGAGAGAGAGAGAGACACTGACTGCACAGGGTATCACAGAGAGAAAGAGAGAGACACTGACTGAACAGGATATCACAGTGAGAGAGAGAGAGACACTGACTGAACAGAGTATCACAGAGAGAGAGAGAGAGACACTGACTGAACAGGGTATCACAGAGAGAGAGAGAGAGAGACACTGACTGAACAGGGTATCACAGAGAGAGAGAGAGAGAGACATTGACTGAACAGGGTATCACAGAGAGAGAGAGAGTCACTGACTGAACAGGGTTTCACAGAGAGAGAGAGAGAGAGGCGCTGACTGAACAGGGTATCACAGAGAGAGAGAGAGAGACACTGACTGAACAGGGTAGCAGAGAGAGAGAGAGAGACACTGACTGAACAGGGTATCACAGAGAGAGAGAGACACTGACTGAACAGGTTATCACAGAGAGAGAGAGAGAGACACTCACTGAACAGGGTATCACAGAGAGAGAAAGAGTGACACTGACTGAACAGGGTATCACAGAGAGAGAGAGAGAGACACTGACTGAACGGGTTATCACTAAGAGAGAGAGAGACACTGACTGCACAGGGTATCACAGAGAGTGAGAGAGAGACACTGACTGAACATGGTATCACAGAGAGAGAGAGAGACACTGACTGAACAGGGTATCACAGAGAGAGAGGGAGACACTGACTGAACAGGGTATCACAGAGAGAGAGAGAGACACTGACTGAACAGGGTATCACAGAGAGAGAGAGAGAGACACTGACTGAACAGGGTATCACAGAGACAGAGAGAGAGACACTGACTGAACAGGGTATCACAGAGAGAGAGAGAAACTGACTGAACAGGGTGTCACAGAGAGAGAGAGAGAGACTGACTGCACAGGGTATCACAGAGACAGATAGAGAGAGACACTGACTGAACAGGGTATCACATAGTGAGAGAGAGAGAGAGACACTGACTGAACAGGGTATCACAGAGAGAGAGAGAGAGAGAGACACTGACTGAACAGCGTATTGCAGAGAGAGAGATAGACACTGATTGAACAGGCTATCACAGAGAGCGAGACACTGACTGAACAGGGTATCACAGAGAGAGAGATAGACACTGACTGAACAGGGTATCACTGAGAGAGAGAGAGAGAGAGACACTGACTGAACAGGGTATCACAGAGAGAGAGAGAGAGTCATTGACTGAACAGGGTATCACAGAGAGAGAGAGAGAGACACTGACTGAACAGGGTATCACAGAGTGAGAGATGGAGACACTGACTGCACAGGGTATTACAGAGACAGATAGAGAGAGACACTGACCGAACAGGGTATCACAGAGAGAGAGAGAGACACTGACTGAACAGGGTATTGCAGAGAGAGAGACACTGGCTGAACAGGGTATCACAGAAAGAGCGAGAGAGACTCTGACTGCACATGCTATCACAGACAGAGAGAGAGAGACACAGAATGATCAGGGTATCACAGAGAGAGAAAGAGAGAGAGCGACTGTCTCAACAGGGTATCAGAGAGAGACTGATAGAGACACTGACTGAACAGGGTATCACAGAGAGAGAGAGAGAGACACTGACTGAACAGGGTATCACAGAGAGAGAAAGAGAGAGAGCGACTGTCTCAACAGGGTATCAGAGAGAGACTGATAGAGACACTGACTGAACAGGGTATCACAGAGAGAGAGAGAGAGACACTGACTGAACAGGTTATCGCAGAGAGAGAGAGAGAGAGAGACACTGACTGAACAGGGTATCACAGAGAGAGAGAGAGAGAGAGACACTGAATGAACAGGGTATCACAGAGAGAGAGGGAGAGAGAGACACTGACTGTACGGGTTATCACTAAGAGAGAGAGAGACACTGACTGCACAGGGTATCACAGAGAGTGAGAGAGAGACACTGACTGAACATGGTATCACAGAGAGAGAGAGAGACACTGACTGAACAGGGTATCACAGAGAGAGAGGGAGACACTGACTGAACAGGGTATCACAGAGAGAGAGAGAGACACTGACTGAACAGGGTGTCACAGAGAGAGAGAGAGAGACACTGACTGAACAGGGTATCACAGAGACAGAGAGAGAGTCACTGACTGAACAGGGTATCACAGAGAGAGAGAGAAACTGACTGAACAGGGTGTCACAGAGAGAGAGAGAGAGACTGACTGCACAGGGTATCACAGAGACAGATAGAGAGAGACACTGACTGAACAGGGTATCACAGAGAGAGAGAGAGAGAGAGACACTGACTGAACAGGGTATCATAGAGAGAGAGAGAGAGAGAGACACTGACTGAACAGGGTATCACAGAGAGAGATCGAGAGAGAGCGATTCTGATTGAACAGGGTATCACAGAGAGAGAGAGAGAGAGAGACACTGACTGAACGGGTTATCACTAAGAGAGAGAGAGACACTGACAGCACAGGGTATCACAGAGAGTGAGAGAGAGACACTGACTGAACATGGTATCACAGAGAGAGAGAGAGAGACACTGACTGAACAGGGTATCACAGAGAGAGAGGGAGACACTGACTGAACAGGGTATCACAGAGAGAGAGAGAGACACTGACTGAACAGGGTATCACAGAGAGAGAGAGAGAGACACTGACTGAACAGGGTATCACAGAGACAGAGAGAGAGTCACTGACTGAACAGGGTATCACAGAGAGAGAGAGAAACTGACTGAACAGGGTGTCACAGAGAGAGAGAGAGAGACTGACTGCACAGGGTATCACAGAGACAGATAGAGAGAGACACTGACTGAACAGGGTATCACAGAGAGAGAGAGAGAGAGAGACACTGACTGAACAGGTTATCACATAGAGAGGG
Organism: Cetorhinus maximus; assembly: GCF_964194155.1. Lineage (NCBI taxonomy): Eukaryota > Metazoa > Chordata > Chondrichthyes > Lamniformes > Cetorhinidae > Cetorhinus > Cetorhinus maximus. The sequence goes on along the minus strand of NC_135900.1, from coordinate 76,015,790 downwards.
AGAGACACTGGCTGAACAGGGTATCACAGAGAGAGAGAGAGAGAGACGCTGACTGAACAGGGTATCACAGAGTAAGAGAGAGACACTGACTGAACAGGGTATCACAGAGACAGAGAGAGAATCACTGACTGAACAGGGTATCACAGAGAGAGAGAGAAACTGACTGAACAGGGTATCACAGAGAGAGAGATAGACACTGACTGAACAGGGTATCACAGAGAGAGAGAGAGAGAGAGACACTGACTGAACAGGGTATCACAGAGAGAGAGAGAGAGTCATTGACTGAACAGGGTATCACAGAGAGAGAGAGAGAGACACTGACCGAACAGGGTATCACAGAGAGAGAGAGAGAGACACTGACTGAACAGGGTATCACAGAGTGAGAGATGGAGACACTGACTGCACAGGGTATGACAGAGACAGATAGAGAGAGACACTGACCGAACAGGGTATCACAGAGAGAGAGAGAGACACTGACTGAACAGGGTATTGCAGAGAGAGAGACACTGACTGAACAGGGTATCACAGAAAGAGCGACAGAGACTCTGACTGCACATGCTATCACAGACAGAGAGAGAGAGACACAGAATGATCAGGGTATCACTGATTGAGAAAGAGAGAGAGCGACTGTCTCAACAGGGTATCAGAGAGAGACTGATAGAGACACTGACTGCACAGGGTATCACAGAGAGAGAGAGAGAGACACTGACTGAACAGGGCATGACAGAGAGAGAGAGAGACACTGACTGAACAGGGTATCACAGAGAGAGAGAGAGAGACACTGACTGAACAGGGTATCACAGAGAGAGAGAGAGAGACACTGACTGAACAGGGTATTGCAGAGAGAGAGAGTGACACTGATTGAACAGGGTATCACAGAGAGAGAGCGAGACACTGACTGAACTGGGTATCACAGAGTGAGAGAGAGAGACACTGACTGAACAGGGTATCACAGAGAGAGAGAGAGAGACACTGACTGAACAGGGTATCAGAGAGAGAGATAGAGAGATTCACTGACTAAACAGGGTATCACAGAGAGAGAGAGAGAGAGACACTGACTGAACAGGGTATCACCGAGAGAGAGAGAGAGAGACACTGACTGCACAGGGTATCACAGAGAGAGAGAGAGAGACACTGACTGAACAGGATATCACAGTGAGAGAGAGAGAGACACTGACTGAACAGGGTATCACAGAGAGAGAGAGAGAGACACTGACTGAACAGGGTATCACAGAGAGAGAGAGAGACACTGACTGAACAGGGTATCACAGAGAGAGAGAGAGAGAGACATTGACTGAACAGGGTATCACAGAGAGAGAGAGAGTCACTGACTGAACAGGGTTTCACAGAGAGAGAGAGAGAGAGGCGCTGACTGAACAGGGTATCACAGAGAGAGAGAGAGAGACACTGACTGAACAGGGTAGCAGAGAGAGAGAGAGAGACACTGACTGAACAGGGTATCACAGAGAGAGAGAGACACTGACTGAACAGGTTATCACAGAGAGAGAGAGAGAGAGACACTCACTGAACAGGGTATCACAGAGAGAGAAAGAGAGACACTGACAGAACAGGGTATCACAGAGAGAGAGAGAGAGACACTGACTGTACGGGTTATCACTAAGAGAGAGAGAGACACTGACTGCACAGGGTATCACAGAGAGTGAGAGAGAGACACTGACTGAACATGGTATCACAGAGAGAGAGAGAGACACTGACTGAACAGGGTATCACAGAGAGAGAGGGAGACACTGACTGAACAGGGTATCACAGAGAGAGAGAGAGACACTGACTGAACAGGGTATCACAGAGAGAGAGAGAGAGACACTGACTGAACAGGGTATCACAGAGACAGAGAGTCACTGACTGAACAGGGTATCACAGAGAGAGAGAGAAACTGACTGAACAGGGTGTCACAGAGAGAGAGAGAGAGACTGACTGCACAGGGTATCACAGAGACAGATAGAGAGAGACACTGACTGAACAGGGTATCACAGAGCGAGAGAGAGAGAGAGACACTGACTGAACAGGGTATCACAGAGAGAGAGAGAGAGAGAGACACTGACTGAACAGCGTATTGCAGAGAGAGAGATAGACACTGATTGAACAGGCTATCACAGAGAGCGAGACACTGACTGAACAGGGTATCACAGAGAGAGAGATAGACACTGACTGAACAGGGTATCACAGAGAGAGAGAGAGAGAGAGACACTGACTGAACAGGGTATCACAGAGAGAGAGAGAGAGTCATTGACTGAACAGGGTATCACAGAGAGAGAGAGAGAGAGAGACACTGACCGAACAGGGTATCACAGAGAGAGAGAGAGAGACCCTGACTGAACAGGGTATCACAGAGAGAGAGAGAGAGAGAGAGACACTGACTGAACACGGTATCACAGAGAGAGAGAGAGAGACACTGACTGAACAGGGTATCACAGAGTGAGAGATGGAGACACTGACTGCACAGGGTATGACAGAGACAGATAGAGAGAGACACTGACCGAACAGGGTATCACAGAGAGAGAGAGAGACACTGACTGAACAGGGTATTGCAGAGAGAGAGACACTGACTGAACAGGGTATCACAGAAAGAGCGAGAGAGACTCTGACTGCACATGCTATCACAGACAGAGAGAGAGAGACACAGAATGATCAGGGTATCACAGAGAGAGAAAGAGAGAGAGCGACTGACTCAACAGGGTATCAGAGAGAGACTGATAGAGACACTGACTGAACAGGGTATCACAGAGAGAGAGAGAGAGACACTGACTGAACAGGGTATCACAGAGAGAGAAAGAGAGAGAGCTACTGTCTCAACAGGGTATCAGAGAGAGACTGATAGAGACACTGACTGAACAGGGTATCACAGAGAGAGAGAGAGAGACACTGACTGAACAGGGTATCGCAGAGAGAGAGAGAGAGAGAGACACTGACTGAACAGGGTATCACAGAGAGAGAGAGAGAGAGAGAGACACTGAATGAACAGGGTATCACAGAGAGAGAGGGAGAGAGAGACACTGACTGTACGGGTTATCACTAAGAGAGAGAGAGACACTGACTGCACAGGGTATCACAGAGAGTGAGAGGGAGACACTGACTGAACATGGTATCACAGAGAGAGAGAGAGACACTGACTGAACAGGGTATCACAGAGAGAGAGGGAGACACTGACTGAACAGGGTATCACAGAGAGAGAGAGAGACACTGACTGAACAGGGTGTCACAGAGAGAGAGAGAGAGACACTGACTGAACAGGGTATCACAGAGACAGAGAGAGAGTCACTGACTGAACAGGGTATCACAGAGAGAGAGAGAAACTGACTGAACAGGGTGTCACAGAGAGAGAGAGAGAGACTGACTGCACAGGGTATCACAGAGACAGATAGAGAGAGACACTGACTGAACAGGGTATCACAGAGAGAGAGAGAGAGAGAGACACTGACTGAACAGGGTATCATAGAGAGAGAGAGAGAGAGAGACACTGACTGAACAGGATATCACAGAGAGAGATCGAGAGAGAGCGATTCTGATTGAACAGGGTATCACAGAGAGAGAGAGAGAGAGAGACACTGAATGAACGGGTTATCACTAAGAGAGAGAGAGACACTGACTGCACAGGGTATCACAGAGAGTGAGAGAGAGACACTGACTGAACATGGTATCACAGAGAGAGAGAGAGAGACACTGACTGAACAGGGTATCACAGAGAGAGAGGGAGACACTGACTGAACAGGGTATCACAGAGAGAGAGAGAGACACTGACTGAACAGGGTATCACAGAGAGAGAGAGAGAGACACTGACTGAACAGGGTATCACAGAGACAGAGAGAGAGTCACTGACTGAACAGGGTATCACAGAGAGAGAGAGAAACTGACTGAACAGGGTGTCACAGAGAGAGAGAGAGAGACTGACTGCACAGGGTATCACAGAGACAGATAGAGAGAGACACTGACTGAACAGGGTATCACAGAGAGAGAGAGAGAGAGAGACACTGACTGAACAGGTTATCACATAGAGAGGGAGAGACACTGGCTGAACAGGGTATCACAGAGAGAGAGAGAGAGAGACACTGACTGAACAGGGTATCACAGAGTAAGAGGGAGACACAGACTGAACAGGGTATCACAGAGACAGAGAGAGAGTCACTGACTGAACAGGGTATCACAGAGAGAGAGAGAAACTGACTGAACAGGGTATCACAGAGAGAGAGATAGACACTGGCTGAACAGGGTATCACAGAGAGAGAGAGAGACACTGACTGAACAGGGTATCACAGAGAGAGAGAGAGAGTCATTGACTGAACAGGGTATCACACAGAGAGATAAAGAGAGAGACACTGACCGAACAGGGTATCACAGAGATAGAGAGAGAGACACTGACTGAACAGGGTATCACAGAGTGAGAGATGGAGACACTGACTGCACAGGGTATGACAGAGACAGATAGAGAGAGACACTGACCGAACAGGGTATCACAGAGAGAGAGAGAGACACTGACTGAACAGGGTATTGCAGAGAGAGAGACACTGACTGAACAGGGTATCACAGAAAGAGCGACAGAGACTCTGACTGCACATGCTATCACAGACAGAGAGAGAGAGACACAGAATGATCAGGGTATCACAGATTGAGAAAGAGAGAGAGCGACTGTCTCAACAGGGTATCAGAGAGAGACTGATAGAGACACTGACTGAACAGGGTATCACAGAGAGAGAGAGAGAGACACTGACTGAACAGGGCATGACAGAGAGAGAGAGAGACACTGACTGAACAGGGTATCACAGAGAGAGAGAGAGAGACACTGACTGAACAGGGTATCACAGAGAGAGAGAGAGAGACACTGACTGAACAGGGTATTGCAGAGAGAGAGAGTGACACTGATTGAACAGGGTATCACAGAGAGAGAGCGAGACACTGACTGAACTGGGTATCACAGAGTGAGAGAGAGAGACACTGACTGAACAGGGTATCACAGAGAGAGAGAGAGAGACACTGACTGAACAGGGTATCAGAGAGAGAGATAGAGAGATTCACTGACTAAACAGGGTATCACAGAGAGAGAGAGAGAGAGACACTGACTGAACAAGGTATCACAGACAGAGAGAGAGAGACACTGACTGAACAGGGTATCACCGAGAGAGAGAGAGAGAGAGACACTGACTGCACAGGGTATCACAGAGAGAGAGAGAGAGACACTGACTGAACAGGATATCACAGTGAGAGAGAGAGAGACACTGACTGAACAGGGTATCACAGAGAGAGAGAGAGAGACACTGACTGAACAGGGTATCACAGAGAGTGAGAGAGAGAGACACTGACTGAACAGGGTATCACAGAGAGAGAGAGAGAGAGACATTGACTGAACAGGGTATCACAGAGAGAGAGAGAGTCACTGACTGAACAGGGTTTCACAGAGAGAGAGAGAGAGAGGCGCTGACTGAACAGGGTATCACAGAGAGAGAGAGAGAGACACTGACTGAACAGGGTAGCAGAGAGAGAGAGAGAGACACTGACTGAAGAGGGTATCACAGAGAGAGAGAGACACTGACTGAACAGGTTATCACAGAGAGAGAGAGAGAGACACTCACTGAACAGGGTATCACAGAGAGAGAGACACTGACTGAACAGGGTATCACAGAGAGAGAGAGAGAGACACTGACTGAACGGGTTATCACTAAGAGAGAGAGAGACAATGACTGCACAGGGTATCACAGAGAGTGAGAGAGAGACACTGACTGAACATGGTATCACAGAGAGAGTGAGAGACACTGACTGAACAGGGTATCACAGAGAGAGAGGGAGACACTGACTGAACAGGGTATCACAGAGAGAGAGAGAGACACTGACTGAACAGGGTATCACAGAGAGAGAGAGAGAGACACTGACTGAACAGGGTATCACTGAGACAGAGAGAGAGTCACTGACTGAACAGGGTATCACAGAGAGAGAGAGAAACTGACTGAACAGGGTGTCACAGAGAGAGAGAGAGAGACTGACTGCACAGGGTATCACAGAGACAGATAGAGAGAGACACTGACTGAACAGGGTATCACAGAGCGAGAGAGAGAGAGAGACACTGACTGAACAGGGTATCACAGAGAGAGAGAGAGAGAGAGACACTGACTGAACAGCGTATTGCAGAGGGAGAGATAGACACTGATTGAACAGGCTATCACAGAGAGCGAGACACTGACTGAACAGGGTATCACAGAGAGAGAGATAGACACTGACTGAACAGGGTATCACAGAGAGAGAGAGAGAGAGAGACACTGACTGAACAGGGTATCACAGAGAGAGAGAGAGAGTCATTGACTGAACAGGGTATCACAGAGAGAGAGAGAGAGAGAGACACTGACCGAACAGGGTATCACAGAGAGAGAGAGAGAGACCCTGACTGAACAGGGTATGACAGAGACAGATAGAGAGAGACACTGACCGAACAGGGTATCACAGAGAGAGAGAGAGACACTGACTGAACAGGGTTTTGCAGAGAGAGAGACACTGACTGAACAGGGTATCACAGAAAGAGCGAGAGAGACTCTGACTGCACATGCTATCACAGACAGAGAGAGAGAGACACAGAATGATCAGGGTATCACAGAGAGAGAAAGAGAGAGAGCGACTGTCTCAACAGGGTATCAGAGAGAGACTGATAGAGACACTGACTGAACAGGGTATCACAGAGAGAGAGAGAGAGACACTGACTGAACAGGGTATCACAGAGAGAGAAAGAGAGAGAGCGACTGTCTCAACAGGGTATCAGAGAGAGACTGATAGAGACACTGACTGAACAGGGTATCACAGAGAGAGAGAGAGAGACACTGACTGAACAGGGTATCGCAGAGAGAGAGAGAGAGAGAGACACTGACTGAACAGGGTATCACAGAGAGAGAGAGAGAGAGAGAGAGAGACACTGAATGAACAGGGTATCACAGAGAGAGAGGGAGAGAGAGACACTGACTGTACGGGTTATCACTAAGAGAGAGAGAGACACTGACTGCACAGGGTATCACAGAGAGTGAGAGAGAGACACTGACTGAACATGGTATCACAGAGAGAGAGAGAGACACTGACTGAACAGGGTATCACAGAGAGAGAGGGAGACACTGACTGAACAGGGTATCACAGAGAGAGAGAGAGACACTGACTGAACAGGGTGTCACAGAGAGAGAGAGAGAGACACTGACTGAACAGGGTATCACAGAGACAGAGAGAGAGTCACTGACTGAACAGGGTATCACAGAGAGAGAGAGAAACTGACTGAACAGGGTGTCACAGAGAGAGAGAGAGAGACTGACTGCACAGGGTATCACAGAGACAGATAGAGAGAGACACTGACTGAACAGGGTATCACAGAGAGAGAGAGAGAGAGAGACAGTGACTGAACAGGGTATCACAGAGAGAGATCGAGAGAGAGCGATTCTGATTGAACAGGGTATCACAGAGAGAGAGAGAGAGAGAGACACTGACTGAACGGGTTATCACTAAGAGAGAGAGAGACACTGACTGCACAGGGTATCACAGAGAGTGAGAGAGAGACACTGACTGAACATGGTATCACAGAGAGAGAGAGAGACACTGACTGAACAGGGTATCACAGAGAGAGAGGGAGACACTGACTGAACAGGGTATCACAGAGAGAGAGAGAGACACTGACTGAACAGGGTATCACAGAGAGAGAGAGAGAGTCACTGACTGAACAGGGTATCACAGAGAGAGAGAGAAACTGACTGAACAGGGTGTCACAGAGAGAGAGAGAGACTGACTGCACAGGGTATCACAGAGACAGATAGAGAGAGACACTGACTGAACAGGGTATCACAGAGAGAGAGAGAGAGAGAGACACTGACTGAACAGGTTATCACATCGAGAGGGAGAGACACTGGCTGAACAGGGTATCACAGAGAGAGAGAGAGAGAGACACTGACTGAACAGGGTATCACAGAGTAAGAGAGAGACACTGACTGAACAGGGTATCACAGAGACAGAGAGAGAGTCACTGACTGAACAGGGTATCACAGAGAGAGAGAGAAACTGACTGAACAGGGTATCACAGAGAGAGAGATAGACACTGACTGAACAGGGTATCACAGAGAGAGAGAGAGAGTCATTGACTGAACAGGGTATCACAGAGAGAGAGAGAGAGAGAGACACTGACCGAACAGGGTATCACAGAGAGAGAGAGAGAGACACTGACTGAACAGGGTATCACAGAGAGAGAGAGAGAGAGAGAGTCACTGACTGAACACGGTATCACAGAGAGAGAGAGAGAGACACTGACTGAACAGGGTATCACAGAGTGAGAGATGGAGACACTGACTGCACAGGGTACGACAGAGACAGATAGAGAGAGACACTGACCGAACAGGGTATCACAGAGAGAGAGAGAGACACTGACTGAACAGGGTATTGCAGAGAGAGAGACACTGACTGAACAGGGTATCACAGAAAGAGCGACAGAGACTCTGACTGCACATGCTATCACAGACAGAGAGAGAGAGACACAGAATGATCAGGGTATCACAGAGAGAGAAAGAGAGAGAGCGACTGTCTCAACAGGCTATCAGAGAGAGTCTGATAGAGACACTGACTGAACAGGGTATCACAGAGAGAGAGAGAGAGACACTGACTGAACAGGGTATCACAGAGAGAGAAAGAGAGAGAGCGACTGTCTCAACAGGGTATCAGAGAGAGACTGACAGAGACACTGACTGAACAGGGTATCACAGAGAGAGAGAGAGAGACACTGACTGAACAGGGTATCGCAGAGAGAGAGAGAGAGAGAGACACTGACTGAACAGGGTATCACAGAGAGAGAGAGAGAGACACTGACTGAACAGAGTATCGCAGACAGAGGGAGAAACTGACTGAACAGGGTATCACAGAGAGAGAGAGAGTCACAGACTGAACAGGGTATCACAGAGAGAGAGAGAAACTGACTGAACAGGGTATCACAGAGAGAGAGAGAGACACTGACTGCGCAGGGTATCACAGAGACAGATAGAGAGAGACACTGACTGAACCGGGTATCACAGAGAGAGAGAGAGGGAGACACTGATTGAACAGGGTATCACAGAGAGAGAGAGAGACACTGACTGAACAGGGTATCACAGAGAGAGAGAGAGAGACTCTGACTGAACAGGGTAGCACAGAGGGAGAGAGAGCGAGAGACACTGACTGAACAGGGTATCACAGAGAGAGAGAGAGAGACACTGACTGAACAGGGTATTGCAGAGAGAGAGAGAGACACTGATTGATCAGGGTATCACAGAGAGAGAGAGAGACACTGACTGAACAGGGTATCACAGAGAGAGAGAGAGAGAGACACTGACTGAACAGGGCATCACAGAGAGAGAGAGAGACACTGACTGAACAGGGTATCACAGAGACAGAGAGAGAGTCACTGACTGAACAGGGTATCACAGAGAGATAGAGAAACTGACTGAACAGGGTGTCACAGAGAGAGAGAGAGAGACTGACTGCACAGGGTATCACAGAGACAGATAGAGAGAGACACTGACTGAACAGGGTATCACAGAGAGAGAGAGAGAGAGAGACACTGACTGAACAGGTTATCACATAGAGAGGGAGAGACACTGGCTGAACAGGGTATCACAGAGAGAGAGAGAGAGAGACACTGACTGAACAGGGTATCACAGAGTAATAGAGAGACACTGACTGAACAGGGTATCACAGAGACAGAGAGAGAGTCACTGACTGAACAGGGTATCACAGAGAGAGAGAGAAACTGACTGAACAGGGTATCACAGAGAGAGAGATAGACACTGACTGAACAGGGTATCACAGAGAGAGAGAGAGAGAGAGACACTGACTGAACAGGGTATCACAGAGAGAGAGAGAGAGTCATTGACTGAACAGGGTATCACAGAGAGAGAGAGAGAGAGAGACACTGACCGAACAGGGTATCACAGAGAGAGAGAGAGAGACACTGACTGAACAGGGTATCACAGAGAGAGAGAGAGAGAGAGAGTCACTGACTGAACACGGTATCACAGAGAGAGAGAGAGAGACACTGACTGAACAGGGTATCACAGAGTGAGAGATGGAGACACTGACTGCACAGGGTACGACAGAGACAGATAGAGAGAGACACTGACCGAACAGGGTATCACAGAGAGAGAGAGAGACACTGACTGAACAGGGTATTGCAGAGAGAGAGACACTGACTGAACCGGGTATCACAGAAAGAGCGAGAGAGACTCTGACTGCACATGCTATCACAGACAGAGAGAGAGAGACACAGAATGATCAGGGTATCACAGAGAGAGAAAGAGAGAGAGCGACTGTCTCAACAGGCTATCAGAGAGAGTCTGATAGTGACACTGACTGAACAGGGTATCACACAGAGAGAGAGAGAGACACTGACTGAACAGGGTATCACAGAGAGAGAAAGAGAGAGAGCGACTGTCTCAACAGGGTATCAGAGAGAGACTGATAGAGACACTGACTGAACAGGGTATCACAGAGAGAGAGAGAGAGACACTGACTGAACAGGGTATCGCAGAGAGAGAGAGAGAGAGAGACACTGACTGAACAGGGTATCACAGAGAGAGAGAGAGAGACACTGACTGAACAGAGTATCGCAGACAGAGGGAGAAACTGACTGAACAGGGTATCACAGAGAGAGAGAGAGTCACAGACTGAACAGGGTATCACAGAGAGAGAGAGAAACTGACTGAACAGGGTATCACAGAGAGAGAGAGAGACACTGACTGCGCAGGGTATCACAGAGACAGATAGAGAGAGACACTGACTGAACAGGGTATCACAGAGAGAGAGAGAGGGAGACACTGATTGAACAGGGTATCACAGAGAGAGAGAGAGACACTGACTGAACAGGGTATCACAGAGAGAGAGAGAGAGACACTGACTGAACAGGGTATCACAGAGTGAGAGAGAGCGAGAGACACTGACTGATCAGGGTATCACAGAGAGAGAGAGAGAGACACTGACTGAACAGGGTATCACAGAGAGAGAAAGAGACACTGACTGAACAGGGTATTGCAGAGTGAGAGAGAGACACTGATTGAACAGGGTATCACAGAGAGAGAGCGAGACACTGACTGAACTGGGTATCACAGAGTGAGAGAGAGAGACACTGACTGAACAGGGTATCACAGAGAGAAAGAGAGAGACACTGACTGAACAGGGTATTGCAGAGTGAGAGGGAGACACTGATTGAACAGGGTATCACAGAGAGAGAGCGAGACACTGACTGAACTGGGTATCACAGAGTGAGAGAGAGAGACACTGACTGAACAGGGTATCACAGAGAGAGAGAGACACTGACTGAACAGGGTATCACAGAGAGAGAGAGAGAGACACTGACTGAACAGGGTATTGCAGAGAGAGAGAGAGAGACACTGATTGAACAGGGTATCACCGAGTGAGAGAGAGAGACACTGACTGAACAGGGTATCACAGAGAGAGAGAGAGAGAGAGAGAGACACTGACTGAACAGGGTATCACAGAGAGAGAGAGAGACACTGACTGAACAGGGTAGCACAGAGAGAGATATAGAGACACTTACTGAACAGGGTATCACAGAGAGAGAGAGAGAGAGACTGACTGAACAGGGTATCACAGAGCGAGAGAGAGACACTGACTGAACAGGGTATCACAGAGAGAGAGAGAGAGAGAGACACTGACTGAACAGGGTATTACAGAGAGAGAGAGAGACACTGACTGAACAGATTATCATAGAGAGAGAGAGAGAGACACTGACTGAACAGGGTATCACAGAGAGAGAGAGAGACACTGACTGAACAGGGTGTCACAGAGAGAGAGAGAGAGAGACACTGACTGAACAGGGTATCACAGAGAGAGAGAGAGAGAGACACTGACTGAGCAGGGGAACACAGAGAGAGAGAGAGAGAGAGATTGACTGACTGAAAAGGTTATCACAGTTAGAGAGAGAGAGGCACTGACTGAACAGGGTATCACAGAGAGAGAGAGGGACACTGACTAAACAGGGTATCACAGGGAGAGAGTGAGAGACACTGACTGAACAGGGTATCACAGAGAGAGAGAGAGACACTGACTAAACAGGGAATCACAGAGAGAGAGAGAGAGACACTGACTGAAGAGTGTATCACAGAGAGAGAGGGAGACACTAACTGAACAGGGTATCACAGAGAGAGAGGGAGACACTGACTGAACATGGTATTGCAGAGAGAGAGATAGACACTGATTGAACAGGGTATCACAGAGAGAGAGACACTGACTGAACAGGGTATCACAGAGAGAGAGTGAGACACTGATTGAACAGGGTATCACAGAGCGAGAGATAGACACTGACCGAACAGGTATCACAGAGAGAGAGGGAGACACTGACTGCACAGGGTATCACAGAGACAGATAGAGAGAGACACTGACTGAACAGGGTATCACAGAGAGAGAGAGAGAGGGAGACGCTGCTTGAACAGGGTATCACAGAGAGAGAGAGAGAGAGACACTGACTGAACAGGGTATCACAGAGAGAGAGAGAGAGACACTGACTGAACAGGGTATTGCAGAGAGAGAGATAGACACTGATTGAACATGGTATCACGGAGAGAGAGAGACAGACACTGACTGAACAGGGTATCACAGAAAGAGCGAGAGTGACATTGACTGAACAGGGTATCACAGAAACAGAGAGAGAGACACTGACTGAACAGTGTATCACAGAGAGAGAGAGAGATACACAGAATGATCAGGGTATCACAGAGAGAGAGAGAGACACTGACTGAACAGGGTATCACAGAGAGAGAGAGAGACACTGACTGAACAGGGTATTGCAGAGAGAGAGACACTGACTGAACAGGGTATCACAGAAAGAGCGAGAGAGACTCTGACTGCACATGCTATCACAGACAGAGAGAGAGAGACACAGAATGATCAGGGTATCACAGAGAGAGAAAGAGAGAGAGCGACTGTCTCAACAGGGTATCAGAGAGAGACTGATAGAGACACTGACTGAACAGGGTATCACAGAGAGAGAGAGAGAGACACTGACTGAACAGGGTATCACAGAGAGAGAAAGAGAGAGAGCGACTGTCTCAACAGGGTATCAGAGAGAGACTGATAGAGACACTGACTGAACAGGGTATCACAGAGAGAGAGAGAGAGACACTGACTGAACAGGGTATCGCAGAGAGAGAGAGAGAGAGAGACACTGACTGAACAGGGTATCACAGAGAGAGAGAGAGAGAGAGACACTGAATGAACAGGGTATCACAGAGAGAGAGGGAGAGAGAGACACTGACTGTACGGGTTATCACTAAGAGAGAGAGAGACACTGACTGCACAGGGTATCACAGAGAGTGAGAGAGAGACACTGACTGAACATGGTATCACAGAGAGAGAGAGAGACACTGACTGAACAGGGTATCACAGAGAGAGAGGGAGACACTGACTGAACAGGGTATCACAGAGAGAGAGAGAGACACTGACTGAACAGGGTGTCACAGAGAGAGAGAGAGAGACACTGACTGAACAGGGTATCACAGAGACAGAAAGAGAGTCACTGACTGAACAGGGTATCACAGAGAGAGAGAGAAACTGACTGAACAGGGTGTCACAGAGAGAGAGAGAGAGACTGACTGCACAGGGTATCACAGAGACAGATAGAGAGAGACACTGACTGAACAGGGTATCACAGAGAGAGAGAGAGAGAGAGACACTGACTGAACAGGGTATCATAGAGAGAGAGAGAGAGAGAGACACTGACTGAACAGGGTATCACAGAGAGAGATCGAGAGAGAGCGATTCTGATTGAACAGGGTATCACAGAGAGAGAGAGAGAGAGAGACACTGACTGAACGGGTTATCACTATGAGAGAGATAGACACTGACTGCACAGGGTATCACAGAGAGTGAGAGAGAGACACTGACTGAACATGGTATCACAGAGAGAGAGAGAGAGACACTGACTGAACAGGGTATCACAGAGAGAGAGGGAGACACTGACTGAACAGGGTATCACAGAGAGAGAGAGAGACACTGACTGAACAGGGTATCACAGAGAGAGAGAGAGAGACACTGACTGAACAGGGTATCACAGAGACAGAGAGAGAGTCACTGACTGAACAGGGTATCGCAGAGAGAGAGAGAAACTGACTGAACAGGGTGTCACAGAGAGAGAGAGAGAGACTGACTGCACAGGGTATCACAGAGACAGATAGAGAGAGACACTAACTGAACAGGGTATCACAGAGAGAGAGAGAGAGCGAGACACTGACTGAACAGGTTATCACATAGAGAGGGAGAGACACTGGCTGAACAGGGTATCACAGAGAGAGAGAGAGAGAGACACTGACTGAACAGGGTATCACAGAGTAAGAGAGAGACACTGACTGAACAGGGTATCACAGAGACAGAGAGAGAGTCACTGACTGAACAGGGTATCACAGAGAGAGAGAGAAACTGACTGAACAGGGTATCACAGAGAGAGAGATAGACACTGACTGAACAGGGTATCACAGAGAGAGAGAGAGAGAGAGACACTGACTGAACAGGGTATCACAGAGAGAGAGAGAGAGTCATTGACTGAACAGGGTATCACAGAGAGAGAGAAAGAGAGAGACACTGACCGAACAGGGTATCACAGAGAGAGAGAGAGAGACACTGACTGAACAGGGTATCACAGAGTGAGAGATGGAGACACTGACTGCACAGGGTATGACAGAGACAGATAGAGAGAGACACTGACCGAACAGGGTATCACAGAGAGAGAGAGAGACACTGACTGAACAGGGTATTGCAGAGAGAGAGACACATGACTGAACAGGGTATCACAGAAAGAGCGACAGAGACTCTGACTGCACATGCTATCACAGACAGAGAGAGAGAGACACAGAATGATCAGGGTATCACAGATTGAGAAAGAGAGAGAGCGACTGTCTCAACAGGGTATCAGAGAGAGACTGATAGAGACACTGACTGAACAGGGTATCACAGAGAGAGAGAGAGAGACACTGACTGAACAGGGCATCACAGAGAGAGAGAGAGACACTGACTGAACAGGGTATCACAGAGAGAGAGAGAGAGAGACACTGACTGAACAGGGTATCACAGAGAGAGAGAGAGAGACACTGACTGAACAGGGTATTGCAGAGAGAGAGAGTGACACTGATTGAACAGGGTATCACAGAGAGAGAGCGAGACACTGACTGAACTGGGTATCACAGAGTGAGAGAGAGAGACACTGACTGAACAGGGTATCACAGAGAGAGAGAGAGAGACACTGACTGAACAGGGTATCAGAGAGAGAGATAGAGAGATTCACTGACTAAACAGGGTATCACAGAGAGAGAGAGAGAGAGACACTGACTGAACAAGGTATCACAGACAGAGAGAGAGAGACACTGACTGAACAGGGTATCACCGAGAGAGAGAGAGAGAGAGACACTGACTGCACAGGGTATCACAGAGAGAGAGAGAGAGACACTGACTGAACAGGATATCACAGTGAGAGAGAGAGAGACACTGACTGAACAGGGTATCACAGAAAGAGAGAGAGAGACACTGACTGAACAGGGTATCACAGAGAGAGAGAGAGAGAGACACTGACTGAACAGGGTATCACAGAGAGAGAGAGAGAGAGACATTGACTGAACAGGGTATCACAGAGAGAGAGAGAGTCACTGACTGAACAGGGTTTCACAGAGAGAGAGAGAGAGAGGCGCTGACTGAACAGGGTATCACAGAGAGAGAGAGAGACACACTGACTGAACAGGGTAGCAGAGAGAGAGAGAGAGACACTGACTGAAGAGGGTATCACAGAGAGAGAGAGACACTGACTGAACAGGTTATCACAGAGAGAGAGAGAGAGACACTCACTGAACAGGGTATCACAGAGAGAGAGAGAGAGACACTGACTGAACAGGGTATCACAGAGAGAGAGAGAGAGACACTGACTGAACGGGTTATCACTAAGAGAGAGAGAGACACTGACTGCACAGGGTATCACAGAGAGTGAGAGAGAGACACTGACTGAACATGGTATCACAGAGAGAGTGAGAGACACTGACTGAACAGGGTATCACAGAGAGAGAGGGAGACACTGACTGAACAGGGTATCACAGAGAGAGAGAGAGACACTGACTGAACAGGGTATCACAGAGAGAGAGAGAGAGACACTGACTGAACAGGGTATCACAGCGACAGAGAGAGAGTCACTGACTGAACAGGGTATCACAGAGAGAGAGAAACTGACTGAACAGGGTGTCACAGAGAGAGAGAGAGAGACTGACTGCACAGGGTATCACAGAGACAGATAGAGAGAGACACTGACTGAACAGGGTATCACAGAGCGAGAGAGAGAGAGAGACACTGACTGAACAGGGTATCACAGAGAGAGAGAGAGAGAGACACTGACTGAACAGCGTATTGCAGAGAGAGAGATAGACACTGATTGAACAGGCTATCACAGAGAGCGAGACACTGACTGAACAGGGTATCACAGAGAGAGAGATAGACACTGACTGAACAGGGTATCACAGATAGAGAGAGAGAGAGAGACACTGACTGAACAGGGTATCACAGAGAGAGAGAGAGAGTCATTGACTGAACAGGGTATCACAGAGAGAGAGAGAGAGAGAGACACTGACCGAACAGGGTATCACAGAGAGAGAGAGAGAGACCCTGACTGAACAGGGTATCACAGAGAGAGAGAGAGAGAGAGAGACACTGACTGAACACGGTATCACAGAGAGAGAGAGAGAGACACTGACTGAACAGGGTATCACAGAGTGAGAGATGGAGACACTGACTGCACAGGGTAAGACAGAGACAGATAGAGAGAGACACTGACCGAACAGGGTATCACAGAGAGAGAGAGAGACACTGACTGAACAGGGTATTGCAGAGAGAGAGACACTGACTGAACAGGGTATCACAGAAAGAGCGAGAGAGACTCTGACTGCACATGCTATCACAGACAGAGAGAGAGAGACACAGAATGATCAGGGTATCACAGAGAGAGAAAGAGAGAGAGCGACTGTCTCAACAGGGTATCAGAGAGAGACTGATAGAGACACTGACTGAACAGGGTATCACAGAGAGAGAGAGAGAGACACTGACTGAACAGGGTATCGCAGAGAGAGAGAGAGAGAGAGACACTGACTGAACAGGGTATCACAGAGAGAGAGAGAGAGAGAGACACTGAATGAACAGGGTATCACAGAGAGAGAGGGAGAGAGAGACACTGACTGTACGGGTTATCACTAAGAGAGAGAGAAACACTGACTGCACAGGGTATCACAGAGAGTGAGAGAGAGACACTGACTGAACATGGTATCACAGAGAGAGAGAGAGACACTGACTGAACAGGGTATCACAGAGAGAGAGGGAGACACTGACTGAACAGGGTATCACAGAGAGAGAGAGAGACACTGACTGAACAGGGTGTCACAGAGAGAGAGAGAGAGACACTGACTGAACAGGGTATCACAGAGACAGAGAGAGAGTCACTGACTGAACAGGGTATCACAGAGAGAGAGAGAAACTGACTGAACAGGGTGTCACAGAGAGAGAGAGAGAGACTGACTGCACAGGGTATCACAGAGACAGATAGAGAGAGACACTGACTGAACAGGGTATCACAGAGAGAGAGAGAGACACTGACTGAACAGGGTATCATAGAGAGAGAGAGAGAGAGAGACAGTGACTGAACAGGGTATCACAGAGAGAGATCGAGAGAGAGCGATTCTGATTGAACAGGGTAAAACAGAGAGAGAGAGAGAGAGAGACACTGACTGAACGGGTTATCACTAAGAGAGAGAGAGACACTGACTGCACAGGGTATCACAGAGAGTGAGAGAGAGACACTGACTGAACATGGTATCACAGAGAGAGAGAGAGAGACACTGACTGAACAGGGTATCACAGAGAGAGAGGGAGACACTGACTGAACAGGGTATCACAGAGAGAGAGAGAGACACTGACTGAACAGGGTATCACAGAGAGAGAGAGAGACACTGACTGAACAGGGTAATGCAGAGAGAGAGACACTGACTGAACAGGGTATCACAGAAAGAGCGAGAGAGACTCTGACTGCACATGCTATCACAGACAGAGAGAGAGAGACAGAGAATGATCAGGGTATCACAGAGAGAGAAAGAGAGAGAGCGACTGTCTCAACAGGGTATCAGAGAGAGACTGATAGAGACACTGACTGAACAGGGTATCACAGAGAGAGAGAGAGAGACACTGACTGAACAGGGTATCGCAGAGAGAGAGAGAGAGAGAGACACTGACTGAACAGGGTATCACAGAGAGAGAGAGAGAGAGAGACACTGAATGAACAGGGTATCACAGAGAGAGAGGGAGAGAGAGACACTGACTGTACGGGTTATCACTAAGAGAGAGAGAGACACTGACTGCACAGGGTATCACAGAGAGTGAGAGAGAGACACTGACTGAACATGGTATCACAGAGAGAGAGAGAGACACTGACTGAACAGGGTATCACAGAGAGAGAGGGAGACACTGACTGAACAGGGTATCACAGAGAGAGAGAGAGACACTGACTGAACAGGGTGTCACAGAGAGAGAGAGAGAGACACTGACTGAACAGGGTATCACAGAGACAGAGAGAGAGTCACTGACTGAACAGGGTATCACAGAGAGAGAGAGAAACTGACTGAACAGGGTGTCACAGAGAGAGAGAGAGAGACTGACTGCACAGGGTATCACAGAGACAGATAGAGAGAGACACTGACTGAACAGGGTATCACAGAGAGAGAGAGAGAGAGAGACACTGACTGAACAGGGTATCATAGAGAGAGAGAGAGAGAGAGACAGTGACTGAACAGGGTATCACAGAGAGAGATCGAGAGAGAGCGATTCTGATTGAACAGGGTAAAACAGAGAGAGAGAGAGAGAGAGACACTGACTGAACGGGTTATCACTAAGAGAGAGAGAGACACTGACTGCACAGGGTATCACAGAGAGTGAGAGAGAGACACTGACTGAACATGGTATCACAGAGAGAGAGAGAGAGACACTGACTGAACAGGGTATCACAGAGAGAGAGGGAGACACTGACTGAACAGGGTATCACAGAGAGAGAGAGAGACACTGACTGAACAGGGTATCACAGAGAGAGAGAGAGAGACACTGACTGAACAGGGTATCACAGAGACAGAGAGAGAGTCACTGACTGAACAGGGTATCACAGAGAGAGAGAGAAACTGACTGAACAGGGTGTCACAGAGAGAGAGAGAGAGACTGACTGCACAGGGTATCACAGAGACAGATAGAGAGAGACACTGACTGAACAGGGTATCACAGAGAGAGAGAGAGAGAGAGACACTGACTGAACAGGTTATCACATAGAGAGGGAGAGACACTGGCTGAACAGGGTATCACAGAGAGAGAGAGAGAGAGACACTGACTGAACAGGGTATCACAGAGTAAGAGAGAGACACTGACTGAACAGGGTATCACAGAGACAGAGAGAGAGTCACTGACTGAACAGGGTATCACAGAGAGAGAGAGAAACTGACTGAACAGGGTATCACAGAGAGAGAGATAGACACTGACTGAACAGGGTATCACAGAGAGAGAGAGAGAGAGAGACACTGACTGAACAGGGTATCACAGAGAGAGAGAGAGAGTCATTGACTGAACAGGGTATCACAGAGAGAGAGAGAGAGAGAGACACTGACCGAACAGGGTATCACAGAGAGAGAGAGAGAGACACTGACTGAAGAGGGTATCACAGAGAGAGAGAGAGAGAGAGAGTCACTGACTGAACACGGTATCACAGAGAGAGAGAGAGAGACACTGACTGAACAGGGTATCACAGAGTGAGAGATGGAGACACTGACTGCACAGGGTACGACAGAGACAGATAGAGAGAGACACTGACCGAACAGGGTATCACAGAGAGAGAGAGAGACACTGACTGAACAGGGTATTGCAGAGAGAGAGACACTGACTGAACAGGGTATCACAGAAAGAGCGAGAGAGACTCTGACTGCACATGCTATCACAGACAGAGAGAGAGAGACACAGAATGATCAGGGTATCACAGAGAGAGAGGGAGAGAGAGACACTGACTGTACGGGTTATCACTAAGAGAGAGAGAGACACTGACTGCACAGGGTATCACAGAGAGTGAGAGAGAGACACTGACTGAACATGGTATCACAGAGAGAGAGAGAGACACTGACTGAACAGGGTATCACAGAGAGAGAGGGAGACACTGACTGAACAGGGTATCACAGAGAGAGAGAGAGACACTGACTGAACAGGGTGTCACAGAGAGAGAGAGAGAGACACTGACTGAACAGGGTATCACAGAGACAGAGAGAGAGTCACTGACTGAACAGGGTATCACAGAGAGAGAGAGAAACTGACTGAACAGGGTGTCACAGAGAGAGAGAGAAAGACTGACTGCACAGGGTATCACAGAGACAGATAGAGAGAGACACTGACTGAACAGGGTATCACAGAGAGAGAGAGAGAGAGAGACACTGACTGAACAGGGTATCATAGAGAGAGAGAGAGAGAGAGACAGTGACTGAACAGGGTATCACAGAGAGAGATCGAGAGAGAGCGATTCTGATTGAACAGGGTAAAACAGAGAGAGAGAGAGAGAGAGACACTGACTGAACGGGTTATCACTAAGAGAGAGAGAGACACTGACTGCACAGGGTATCACAGAGAGTGAGAGAGAGACACTGACTGAACATGGTATCACAGAGAGAGAGAGAGAGACACTGACTGAACAGGGTATCACAGAGAGAGAGGGAGACACTGACTGAACAGGGTATCACAGAGAGAGAGAGAGACACTGACTGAACATGGTATCACAGAGAGAGAGAGAGAGACACTGACTGAACAGGGTATCACAGAGACAGAGAGAGAGTCACTGACTGAACAGGGTATCACAGAGAGAGAGAGAAACTGACTGAACAGGGTGTCACAGAGAGAGAGAGAGAGACTGACTGCACAGGGTATCACAGAGACAGATAGAGAGAGACACTGACTGAACAGGGTATCACAGAGAGAGAGAGAGAGAGAGACACTGACTGAACAGGTTATCACATAGAGAGGGAGAGACACTGGCTGAACAGGGTATCACAGAGAGAGAGAGAGAGAGACACTGACTGAACAGGGTATCACAGAGTAAGAGAGAGACACTGACTGAACAGGGTATCACAGAGACAGAGAGAGAGTCACTGACTGAACAGGGTATCAC
This sequence comes from Cetorhinus maximus, assembly GCF_964194155.1. Lineage (NCBI taxonomy): Eukaryota > Metazoa > Chordata > Chondrichthyes > Lamniformes > Cetorhinidae > Cetorhinus > Cetorhinus maximus. The sequence continues at coordinate 75,994,582 of NC_135900.1, read as the reverse complement.
AGAGAGAGAGAGAAACTGACTGAACAGGGTATCACAGAGAGAGAGATAGACACTGACTGAACAGGGTATCACAGAGAGAGAGAGAGAGAGAGACACTGACTGAACAGGGTATCACAGAGAGAGAGAGAGAGTCATTGACTGAACAGGGTATCACAGAGAGAGAGAGAGAGAGAGACACTGACCGAACAGGGTATCACAGAGAGAGAGAGAGAGACACTGACTGAAGAGGGTATCACAGAGAGAGAGAGAGAGAGAGTCACTGACTGAACACGGTATCACAGAGAGAGAGAGAGAGACACTGACTGAACAGGGTATCACAGAGTGAGAGATGGAGACACTGACTGCACAGGGTACGACAGAGACAGATAGAGAGAGACACTGACCGAACAGGGTATCACAGAGAGAGAGAGAGACACTGACTGAACAGGGTATTGCAGAGAGAGAGACACTGACTGAACAGGGTATCACAGAAAGAGCGAGAGAGACTCTGACTGCACATGCTATCACAGACAGAGAGAGAGAGACACAGAATGATCAGGGTATCACAGAGAGAGAAAGAGAGAGAGCGACTGTCTCAACAGGCTATCAGAGAGAGTCTGATAGAGACACTGACTGAACAGGGTATCACAGAGAGAGAGAGAGAGACACTGACTGAACAGGGTATCACAGAGAGAGAAAGAGAGAGAGCGACTGTCTCAACAGGGTATCAGAGAGAGACTGATAGAGACACTGACTGAACAGGGTATCACAGAGAGAGAGAGAGAGACACTGACTGAACAGGGTATCGCAGAGAGAGAGAGAGAGAGAGACACTGACTGAACAGGGTATCACAGAGAGAGAGAGAGAGACACTGACTGAACAGAGTATCGCAGACAGAGGGAGAAACTGACTGAACAGGGTATCACAGAGAGAGAGAGAGTCACAGACTGAACAGGGTATCACAGAGAGAGAGAGAAACTGACTGAACAGGGTATCACAGAGAGAGAGAGAGACACTGACTGCGCAGGGTATCACAGAGACAGATAGAGAGAGACACTGACTGAACCGGGTATCACAGAGAGAGAGAGAGGGAGACACTGATTGAACAGGGTATCACAGAGAGAGAGAGAGACACTGACTGAACAGGGTATCACAGAGAGAGAGAGAGAGACTCTGACTGAACAGGGTAGCACAGAGGGAGAGAGAGCGAGAGACACTGACTGAACAGGGTATCACAGAGAGAGAGAGAGAGACACTGACTGAACAGGGTATTGCAGAGAGACAGAGAGACACTGATTGAACAGGGTATCACAGAGAGAGAGAGAGACACTGACTGAACAGGGTATCACAGAGAGAGAGAGAGAGAGACACTGACTGAACAGGGCATCACAGAGAGAGAGAGAGACACTGACTGAACAGGGTATCACAGAGACAGAGAGAGAGTCACTGACTGAACAGGGTATCACAGAGAGAGAGAGAAACTGACTGAACAGGGTGTCACAGAGAGAGAGAGAGAGACTGACTGCACAGGGTATCACAGAGACAGATAGAGAGAGACACTGACTGAACAGGGTATCACAGAGAGAGAGAGAGAGAGAGACACTGACTGAACAGGTTATCACATAGAGAGGGAGAGACACTGGCTGAACAGGGTATCACAGAGAGAGAGAGAGAGAGACACTGACTGAACAGGGTATCACAGAGTAAGAGAGAGACACTGACTGAACAGGGTATCACAGAGACAGAGAGAGAGTCACTGACTGAACAGGGTATCACAGAGAGAGAGAGAAACTGACTGAACAGGGTATCACAGAGAGAGAGATAGACACTGACTGAACAGGGTATCACAGAGAGAGAGAGAGAGAGAGACACTGACTGAACAGGGTATCACAGAGAGAGAGAGTCATTGACTGAACAGGGTATCACAGAGAGAGAGAGAGAGAGAGACACTGACCGAACAGGGTATCACAGAGAGAGAGAGAGAGACACTGACTGAACAGGGTATCACAGAGAGAGAGAGAGAGAGAGAGTCACTGACTGAACACGGTATCACAGAGAGAGAGAGAGAGACACTGACTGAACAGGGTATCACAGAGTGAGAGATGGAGACACTGACTGCACAGGGTACGACAGAGACAGATAGAGAGAGACACTGACCGAACAGGGTATCACAGAGAGAGAGAGAGACACTGACTGAACAGGGTATTGCAGAGAGAGAGACACTGACTGAACAGGGTATCACAGAAAGAGCGAGAGAGACTCTGACTGCACATGCTATCACAGACAGAGAGAGAGAGACACAGAATGATCAGGGTATCACAGAGAGAGAAAGAGAGAGAGCGACTGTCTCAACAGGGTATCAGAGAGAGACTGATAGAGACACTGACTGAACAGGGTATCACAGAGAGAGAGAGAGAGACACTGACTGAACAGGGTATCGCAGAGAGAGAGAGAGAGAGAGACACTGACTGAACAGGGTATCACAGAGAGAGAGAGAGAGACACTGACTGAACAGAGTATCGCAGACAGAGGGAGAAACTGACTGAACAGGGTATCACAGAGAGAGAGAGAGTCACAGACTGAACAGGGTATCACAGAGAGAGAGAGAAACTGACTGAACAGGGTATCACAGAGAGAGAGAGAGACACTGACTGAACAGGGTATCACAGAGAGAGAGAGAGGGGGACACTGATTGAACAGGGTATCACAGAGAGAGAGAGAGACACTGACTGAACAGGGTATCACAGAGAGAGAGAGAGAGACACTGACTGAACAGGGTATCACAGAGTGAGAGAGAGCGAGAGACACTGACTGAACAGGGTATCACAGAGAGAGAGAGAGAGACACTGACTGAACAGGGTATCACAGAGAGAGAAAGAGACACTGACTGAACAGGGTATTCCAGAGAGAGAGAGAGAGAGACACTGACTGAACAGGGTATCACAGAGAGAGAGAGAGAGACACTGACTGAACAGGGTATTGCAGAGTGAGAGAGAGACACTGATTGAACAGGGTATCACAGAGAGAGTGCGAGACACTGACTGAACTGGGTATCACAGAGTGAGAGAGAGAGACACTGACTGAACAGGGTATCACAGAGAGAGAGAGACACTGACTGAACAGGGTATCACAGAGAGAGAGAGAGAGACACTGACTGAACAGGGTATTGCAGAGAGAGAGAGAGACACTGATTGAACAGGGTATCACCGAGTGAGAGAGAGAGACACTGACGGAACAGGGTATCACAGAGAGAGAGAGAGAGAGAGAGAGACACTGACTGAACAGGGTATCACAGAGAGAGAGAGAGAGACACTGACTGAACAGGGTAGCACAGAGAGAGATATAGAGACACTTACTGAACAGGGTATCACAGAGAGAGAGAGAGAGAGACTGACTGAACAGGGTATCACAGAGCGAGAGAGAGACACTGACTGAACAGGGTATCACAGAGAGAGAGAGAGAGAGAGACACTGACTGAACAGGGTATTACAGAGAGAGAGAGAGACACTGACTGAACAGATTATCATAGAGAGAGAGACACTGACTGAACAGGGTATCACAGAGAGAGAGAGAGACACTGACTGAACAGGGTGTCACAGAGAGAGAGAGAGAGAGACACTGACTGAACAGGGTATCACAGGGAGAGAGAGAGAGAGACACTGACTGAGCAGGGGAACACAGAGAGAGAGAGAGAGAGAGATTGACTGACTGAAAAGGTTATCACAGTTAGAGAGAGAGAGACACTGACTGAACAGGGTATCACAGAGAGAGAGAGGGACACTGACTAAACAGGGTATCACAGGGAGAGAGTGAGAGACACTGACTGAACAGGGTATCACAGAGAGAGAGAGAGACACTGACTAAACAGGGTATCACGGAGAGAGAGAGAGAGACACTGACTGAAGAGTGTATCACAGAGAGAGAGGGAGACACTAACTGAACAGGGTATGACAGAGAGAGAGGGAGACACTGACTGAACATGGTATTGCAGAGAGAGAGATAGACACTGATTGAACAGGGTATCACAGAGAGAGAGACACTGACTGAACAGGGTATCACAGAGAGAGAGTGAGACACTGATTGAACAGGGTATCACAGAGCGAGAGATAGACACTGACCGAACAGGTATCACAGAGAGAGAGGGAGACACTGACTGCACAGGGTATCACAGAGACAGATAGAGAGAGACACTGACTGAACAGGGTATCACAGAGAGAGAGAGAGAGGGAGACGCTGATTGAACAGGGTATCACAGAGAGAGAGAGAGAGAGACACTGACTGAACAGGGTATCACAGAGTGAGAGAGAGAGACACTGACTGAACAGGGTATTGCAGAGAGAGAGATAGACACTGATTGAACATGGTATCACGGAGAGAGAGAGACAGACACTGACTGAACAGGGTATCACAGAAAGAGCGAGAGTGACATTGACTGAACAGGGTATCACAGAAAGAGAGAGAGAGACACTGACTGAACAGTGTATCACAGAGAGAGAGAGAGAGACACAGAATGATCAGGGTATCACAGAGAGAGAGAGAGAGACACTGACTGAACAGGGTATCACAGAGAGAGAGAGAGACACTGACTGAACAGGGTATCACAGAGAGAGAGAGAGAGTGAGACTGACTGAACAGGGTATCACAGAGAGAGAAAGAGCGAGAGAGAGACACTGACTGAACAGGGTATCACAGAGAGAGAAAGAGAGAGAGAGACTGACTGAACAGGGTATCACAGAGAGAGAGAGAGAGAAACACTGACTGAACAGGGTATCACAGAGATGGAGTGAGAGAGAGAGAGAGACTGACTGAACAGGGTATCACAGAGAGAGAGAGAGACACTGACTGAACAAGGTATCACAGAGAGAGAGAGAGAGACACTGACTGAACTGGGTATCACAGAGAGAGAGGGAGAGAGACACTGAGTGAACAGGGTATCACAGAGAGAGAGAGAGATACACTGACTGAGCAGGGTATCACAGAGAGAGAGAGAGACACTGATTGAACAGGGTATCACAGAGAGATAGAGAGAGAGAGACACTGACTGAACAGGGTATCACAGAGAGAGAGAGAGACACTGACCGAACAGATTATCACAGAGAGAGAGAGAGAGACACTGACTGAACAGGGTATCACAGAGTGAGAGAGAGAGACACTGACTGAACAGGGCATCACAGAGAGAGAGAGAGAGAGACTGACTGAACAGGGTATTGCAGAGAGAGAGAGAGACCCTCGTTGAACAGGGTATCAAAGAGAGAGAGAGAGAGACACTGACTGTACAGGGTATCACAGAGAGAGAGAGACACTGACTGAACAGGGTATCACAGAGAAAGAGAGAGAGAGAGAGACTGACTGACTGAAAAGGTTATCACAGAGAGAGAGAGAGAGACACAGACTGAAAAGGGTATCACAGAGAGAGAGAGACACACTGATTGAACAGGGTATCACAGAGAGAGAGAGAGAGAGACTGACTGAACAGGGTATCACGGAGGGAGAGAGAGAGAGAGAGACACTGACTGAACAGGGTATCACAGAGAGAGAAAGAGAGAGAGAGACTGACTGAACAGGGTATCAGAGAGAGACTGATAGAGACACTGACTGAACAGCGTATCACAGAGAGAGAGAGAGAGAGAGAGAAACACTGACTGAATAGGGTATCACAGAGATGGAGTGAGAGAGAGAGAGAGACTGACTGAACAGGGTATCACAGAGAGAGAGAGAGACACTGACTGAACAAGGTATCACAGAGAGAGAGGGAGAGACACTGACTGAACAGGGTATCACAGAGAGAGAGGGAGAGAGACACTGAGTGAACAGGGTATCACAGAGAGAGAGAGAGTGACACTGACTGAGCAGGGTATCACAGAGAGAGAGAGAGACACTGATTGAACAGGGTATCACAGAGAGATAGAGAGAGAGAGACACTGACTGAACAGGGTATTGCAGAGAGAGAGATAGACACTGATTGAACATGGTATCACGGAGAGAGAGAGACAGACACTGACTGAACAGGGTATCACAGAAAGAGCGAGAGTGACATTGACTGAACAGGGTATCACAGAAAGAGAGAGAGACACACTGACTGAACAGTGTATCACAGAGAGAGAGAGAGAGACACAGAATGATCAGGGTATCACAGAGAGAGAGAGAGAGACACTGACTGAACAGGGTATCACAGAGAGAGAGAGAGACACTGACTGAACAGGGTATCACAGAGAGAGAGAGAGAGTGAGACTGACTGAACAGGGTATCACAGAGAGAGAAAGAGCGAGAGAGAGACACTGACTGAACAGGGTATCACAGAGAGAGAAAGAGAGAGAGAGACTGACTGAACAGGGTATCACAGAGAGAGAGAGAGAGAAACACTGACTGAACAGGGTCTCACAGAGATGGAGTGAGAGAGAGAGAGAGACTGACTGAACAGGGTATCACAGAGAGAGAGAGAGACACTGACTGAACAAGGTATCACAGAGAGAGAGGGAGAGACACTGACTGAACAGGGTATCACAGAGAGAGAGGGAGAGAGACACTGAGTGAACAGGGTATCACAGAGAGAGAGAGAGAGACTCTGACTGAGCAGGGTATCACAGAGAGAGAGAGAGACACTGATTGAACAGGTTATCACAGAGAGATAGAGAGAGAGAGACACTGACTGAACAGGGTATCACAGAGAGAGAGAGAGACACTGACCGAACAGATTATCACAGAGAGAGAGAGAGAGACACTGACTGAACAGGGTATCAAAGAGTGAGAGAGAGAGACACTGACTGAACAGGGCATCACAGAGAGAGAGAGAGAGAGACTGACTGAACAGGGTATTGCAGAGAGAGAGAGAGACCCTCGTTGAACAGGGTATCAAAGAGAGAGAGAGACACTGACTGAACAGGGTATCACAGAGAAAGAGAGAGAGAGAGAGACTGACTGACTGAAAAGGTCATCACAGAGAGAGAGAGAGAGACACAGACTGAAAAGGGTATCACAGAGAGAGAGAGACACACTGATTGAACAGGGTATCACAGAGAGAGAGAGAGAGAGACTGACTGAACAGGGTATCACGGAGGGAGAGAGAGAGAGAGAGACACTGACTGAACAGGGTATCACAGAGAGAGAAAGAGAGAGAGAGACTGACTGAACAGGGTATCAGAGAGAGACTGATAGAGACACTGACTGAACAGCGTATCACAGAGAGGGAGAGAGCGACACTGACTGAACAGGGTATCACAGAGAGAGAGAGAGAGAGACACTGACTGAACAGGGTATCACAGAGAGAGTGGGCGACACTGACTGAACAGGGTATCACAGAGTGAGAGAGAGAGACACTGACTGAACAGGGTATCACAGAGAGAGACACTGACTGAACAGGGTATCACAGAGTGAGAGAGAGAGAGACACTGACTGAGCAGGGTATCACAGAGAGAGAGAGAGAGAGACACTGACTGAGCAGGGGAACACAGAGAGAGAGAGAGAGAGAGATTGACTGACTGAAAAGGTTATCACAGTTAGAGAGAGAGAGACACTGACTGAACAGGGTATCACAGAGAGAGAGAGGGACACTGACTAAACAGGGTATCACAGGGAGAGAGTGAGAGACACTGACTGAACAGGGTATCACAGAGAGAGAGAGAGACACTGACTAAACAGGGTATCACGGAGAGAGAGAGAGAGACACTGACTGAAGAGTGTATCACAGAGAGAGAGGGAGACACTAACTGAACAGGGTATCACAGAGAGAGAGGGAGACACTGACTGAACATGGTATTGCAGAGAGAGAGATAGACACTGATTGAACAGGGTATCACAGAGAGAGAGACACTGACTGAACAGGGTATCACAGAGAGAGAGTGAGACACTGATTGAACAGGGTATCACAGAGCGAGAGATAGACACTGACCGAACAGGTATCACAGAGAGAGAGGGAGACACTGACTGCACAGGGTATCACAGAGACAGATAGAGAGAGACACTGACTGAACAGGGTATCACAGAGAGAGAGAGAGAGGGAGACGCTGATTGAACAGGGTATCACAGAGAGAGAGAGAGAGACACTGACTGAACAGGGTATCACAGAGTGAGAGAGAGAGACACTGACTGAACAGGGTATTGCAGAGAGAGAGATAGACACTGATTGAACATGGTATCACGGAGAGAGAGAGACAGACACTGACTGAACAGGGTATCACAGAAAGAGCGAGAGTGACATTGACTGAACAGGGTATCACAGAAAGAGAGAGAGAGACACTGACTGAACAGTGTATCACAGAGAGAGAGAGAGAGACACAGAATGATCAGGGTATCACAGAGAGAGAGAGAGAGACACTGACTGAACAGGGTATCACAGAGAGAGAGAGAGACACTGACTGAACAGGGTATCACAGAGAGAGAGAGAGAGTGAGACTGACTGAACAGGGTATCACAGAGAGAGAAAGAGCGAGAGAGAGACACTGACTGAACAGGGTATCACAGAGAGAGAAAGAGAGAGAGAGACTGACTGAACAGGGTATCACAGAGAGAGAGAGAGAGAAACATTGACTGAACAGGGTATCACAGAGATGGAGTGAGAGAGAGAGAGAGACTGACTGAACAGGGTATCACAGAGAGAGAGAGAGACACTGACTGAACAAGGTATCACAGAGAGAGAGGGAGAGACACTGACTGTACAGGGTATCACAGAGAGAGAGAGACACTGACTGAACAGGGTATCACAGAGAAAGAGAGGGAGAGAGAGACTGACTGACTGAAAAGGTTATCACAGAGAGAGAGAGAGAGACACAGACTGAAAAGGGTATCACAGAGAGAGAGAGACACACTGATTGAACAGGGTATCACAGAGAGAGAGAGAGAGAGACTGACTGAACAGGGTATCACGGAGGGAGAGAGAGAGAGAGAGACACTGACTGAACAGGGTATCACAGAGAGAGAAAGAGAGAGAGAGACTGACTGAACAGGGTATCAGAGAGAGACTGATAGAGACACTGACTGAACAGCGTATCACAGAGAGAGAGAGAGCGACACTGACTGAACAGGGTATCACAGAGAGAGAGAGAGAGAGACACTGACTGAACAGGGTATCACAGAGAGAGTGGGCGACACTGACTGAACAGGGTATCACAGAGTGAGAGAGAGAGACACTGACTGAACAGGGTATCACAGAGAGTGAGAGAGACACTGACTGAACAGGGTATCACAGAGTGAGAGAGAGAGACACTGACTGAACAGGGTATCACAGAGAGAGAGAGAGACACTGTCTGAACTGGGTATCACAGAGAGGGAGAGAGACACTGACTGAACAGGGTATTGCAGAGAGAGAGAGAGACACTCGTTGAACAGGGTATCACAGAGAGAGAGAGAGAGACACTGACTGTACAGGGTATCACAGAGAGAGAGAGAGAGACACTGACTGAACAGGGTATCACAGAGAGAGAGGGAGAGACACTGACTGAACACAGTATCACAGAGAGAGAGAGAGAGACACTGACTGAACAGGGTATTGCAGAGAGAGAGAGAGACATTGATTGTACATTGTATCTCAGAGTGAGAGAGAGAGACACTGACTGAACAGGGTATCACAGAGTGTGAGAGAGAGACACTGACTGAACAGGGTATCACAGAGAGAGAGAGAGACACTGACTGAACAGGGTATCACAGAGAGAGAGAGAGACACTGACTGAACAGGGTATCACAGAGAGAGAGAGAGACACTGACTGAACAGGGTATCACAGAGAGAGAGAGAGAGAGAGAGTCACTGACTGAACACGGTATCACAGAGAGAGAGAGAGAGAGACTGACTGAACAGGGTATCACGGAGGGAGAGAGAGAGAGAGAGACACTGACTGAACAGGGTATCACAGAGAGAGAAAGAGAGAGAGAGACTGACTGAACAGGGTATCAGAGAGAGACTGATAGAGACACTGACTGAACAGCGTATCACAGAGAGAGAGAGAGCGACACTGACTGAACAGGGTATCACAGAGAGAGAGAGAGAGAGACACTGACTGAACAGGGTATCACAGAGAGAGTGGGCGACACTGACTGAACAGGGTATCACAGAGTGAGAGAGAGAGACACTGACTGAACAGGGTATCACAGAGAGAGAGAGAGAGACACTGACTGAACAGGGTATCACAGAGTGAGAGAGAGAGAGACACTGACTGAGCAGGGTATCACAGAGAGAGAGAGAGAGAGACACTGACTGAGCAGGGGAACACAGAGAGAGAGAGAGAGAGAGATTGACTGACTGAAAAGGTTATCACAGTTAGAGAGAGAGAGACACTGACTGAACAGGGTATCACAGAGAGAGAGAGGGACACTGACTAAACAGGGTATCACAGGGAGAGAGTGAGAGACACTGACTGAACAGGGTATCACAGAGAGAGAGAGAGACACTGACTAAACAGGGTATCACGGAGAGAGAGAGAGAGACACTGACTGAAGAGTGTATCACAGAGAGAGAGGGAGACACTAACTGAACAGGGTATCACAGAGAGAGAGGGAGACACTGACTGAACATGGTATTGCAGAGAGAGAGATAGACACTGATTGAACAGGGTATCACAGAGAGAGAGACACTGACTGAACAGGGTATCACAGAGAGAGAGTGAGACACTGATTGAACAGGGTATCACAGAGCGAGAGATAGACACTGACCGAACAGGTATCACAGAGAGAGAGGGAGACACTGACTGCACAGGGTATCACAGAGACAGATAGAGAGAGACACTGACTGAACAGGGTATCACAGAGAGAGAGAGAGAGGGAGACGCTGATTGAACAGGGTATCACAGAGAGAGAGAGAGAGACACTGACTGAACAGGGTATCACAGAGTGAGAGAGAGAGACACTGACTGAACAGGGTATTGCAGAGAGAGAGAGGAAGACACTGATTGAACATGGTATCACGGAGAGAGAGAGACAGACACTGACTGAACAGGGTATCACAGAAAGAGCGAGAGTGACATTGACTGAACAGGGTATCACAGAAAGAGAGAGAGAGACACTGACTGATCAGTGTATCACAGAGAGAGAGAGAGAGACACAGAATGATCAGGGTATCACAGAGAGAGAGAGAGAGACACTGACTGAACAGGGTATCACAGAGAGAGAGAGAGACACTGACTGAACAGGGTATCACAGAGAGAGAGAGAGAGTGAGACTGACTGAACAGGGTATCACAGAGAGAGAAAGAGCGAGAGAGAGACACTGACTGAACAGGGTATCACAGAGAGAGAAAGAGAGAGAGAGACTGACTGAACAGGGTATCACAGAGAGAGAGAGAGAGAAACACTGACTGAACAGGGTATCACAGAGATGGAGTGAGAGAGAGAGAGAGACTGACTGAACAGGGTATCACAGAGAGAGAGAGAGACACTGACTGAACAAGGTATCACAGAGAGAGAGGGAGAGACACTGACTGTACAGGGTATCACAGAGAGAGAGAGACACTGACTGAACAGGGTATCACAGAGAAAGAGAGAGAGAGAGAGACTGACTGACTGAAAAGGTTATCACAGAGAGAGAGAGAGAGACACAGACTGAAAAGGGTATCACAGAGAGAGAGAGACACACTGATTGAACAGGGTATCACAGAGAGAGAGAGAGAGAGACTGACTGAACAGGGTCTCACGGAGGGAGAGAGAGAGAGAGAGACACTGACTGAACAGGGTATCACAGAGAGAGAAAGAGAGAGAGAGACTGACTGAACAGGGTATCAGAGAGAGACTGATAGAGACACTGACTGAACAGCGTATCACAGAGAGAGAGAGAGCGACACTGACTGAACAGGGTATCACAGAGAGAGAGAGAGAGAGACACTGACTGAACAGGGTATCACAGAGAGAGTGGGCGACACTGACTGAACAGGGTATCACAGAGTGAGAGAGAGAGACACTGACTGAACAGGGTATCACAGAGAGAGAGAGAGACACTGACTGAACAGGGTATCACAGAGTGAGAGAGAGAGACACTGACTGAACAGGGTATCACAGAGAGAGAGAGAGACACTGTTTGAACTGGGTATCACAGAGAGGGAGAGAGACACTGACTGAACAGGGTATTGCAGAGAGAGAGAGAGACACTCGTTGAACAGGGTATCACAGAGAGAGAGAGAGAGACACTGACTGTACAGGGTATCACAGAGAGAGAGAGAGAGACACTGACTGAACAGGGTATCACAGAGAGAGAGGGAGAGACACTGACTGAACACAGTATCACAGAGAGAGAGAGAGAGACACTGACTGAACAGGGTATTGCAGAGAGAGAGAGAGACATTGATTGTACATTGTATCTCAGAGTGAGAGAGAGAGACACTGACTGAACAGGGTATCACAGAGTGAGAGAGAGAGACACTGACTGAACAGGGTATCACAGAGAGAGAGAGAGACACTGACTGAACAGGGTATCACAGAGAGAGAGAGAGACACTGACTGAACAGGGTATCACAGAGAGAGAGAGAGACACTGACTGAACAGGGTATCACAGAGAGAGAGAGAGAGAGAGAGTCACTGACTGAACACGGTATCACAGAGAGAGAGAGAGAGACACTGACTGAACAGGGTATCACAGAGTGAGAGATGGAGACACTGACTGCACAGGGTACGACAGAGACAGATAGAGAGAGACACTGACCGAACAGGGTATCACAGAGAGAGAGAGAGACACTGACTGAACAGGGTATTGCAGAGCGAGAGACACTGACTGAACAGGGTATCACAGAAAGATCGAGAGAGACTCTGACTGCACATGCTATCACAGACAGAGAGAGAGAGACACAGAATGATCAGGGTATCACAGAGAGAGAAAGAGAGAGAGCGACTGTCTCAACAGGGTATCAGAGAGAGACTGATAGAGACACTGACTGAACAGGGTATCACAGAGAGAGAGAGAGAGACACTGACTGAACAGGGTATCGCAGAGAGAGAGAGAGAGAGAGACACTGACTGAACAGGGTATCACAGAGAGAGAGAGAGAGACACTGACTGAACAGAGTATCGCAGACAGAGGGAGAAACTGACTGAACAGGGTATCACAGAGAGAGAGAGAGCCACAGACTGAACAGGGTATCACAGAGAGAGAGAGAAACTGACTGAACAGGGTATCACAGAGAGAGAGAGAGACACTGACTGCGCAGGGTATCACAGAGACAGATAGAGAGAGACACTGACTGAACAGGGTATCACAGAGAGAGAGAGAGGGGGACACTGATTGAACAGGGTATCACAGAGAGAGAGAGAGACACTGACTGAACAGGGTATCACAGAGAGAGAGAGAGAGACACTGACTGAACAGGGTATCACAGAGTGAGAGAGAGCGAGAGACACTGACTGAACAGGGTATCACAGAGAGAGAGAGAGAGACACTGACTGAACTGGGTATCACAGAGTGAGAGAGAGAGACACTGACTGAACAGGGTATCACAGAGAGAGAGAGACACTGACTGAACAGGGTATCACAGAGAGAGAGAGAGAGAGACACTGACTGAACAGGGTATTGCAGAGAGAGAGAGAGACACTGATTGAACAGGGTATCACCGAGTGAGAGAGAGAGACACTGACTGAACAGGGTATCACAGAGAGAGAGAGAGAGAGAGAGAGACACTGACTGAACAGGGTATCACAGAGAGAGAGAGAGACACTGACTGAACAGGGTAGCACAGAGAGAGATATAGAGACACTGACTGAACAGGGTATCACAGAGAGAGAGAGAGAGAAAGAGACTGACTGAACAGGGTATCACAGAGAGAGAGAGAGACACTGACTGAACAAGGTATCACAGAGAGAGAGGGAGAGACACTGACTGAACAGGGTATCACAGAGAGAGAGGGAGAGAGACACTGAGTGAACAGGGTATCACAGAGAGAGAGAGAGAGACACTGACTGAGCAGGGTATCACAGAGAGAGAGAGAGACACTGATTGAACAGGGTATCACAGAGAGATAGAGAGAGAGAGACACTGACTGAACAGGGTATCACAGAGAGAGAGAGACACTGACTGAACAGATTATCACAGAGAGAGAGAGAGAGACACTGACTGAACAGGGTATCACAGAGTGAGAGAGAGAGACACTGACTGAACAGGGCATCACAGAGAGAGAGAGAGAGAGACTGACTGAACAGGGTATTGCAGAGAGAGAGAGAGACACTCGTTGAACAGGGTATCAAAGAGAGAGAGAGAGAGACACTGACTGTACAGGGTATCACAGAGAGAGAGAGACACTGACTGAACAGGGTATCACAGAGAAAGAGAGAGAGAGAGAGACTGACTGACTGAAAAGGTTATCACAGAGAGAGAGAGAGAGACACTGACTGAACAGGGTATTGCAGAGAGAGAGAGAGACACTGATTGAACAGGGTATCACCGAGTGAGAGAGAGAGACACTGACTGAACAGGGTATCACAGAGAGAGAGAGAGAGAGAGAGAGACACTGACTGAACAGGGTATCACAGAGAGAGAGAGAGACACTGACTGAACAGGGTAGCACAGAGAGAGATATAGAGACACTTACTGAACAGGGTATCACAGAGAGAGAGAGAGAGAGACTGACTGAACAGGGTATCACAGAGCGAGAGAGAGACACTGACTGAACAGGGTATCACAGAGAGAGAGAGAGAGAGAGAGACTGACTGAACAGGGTATTACAGAGAGAGAGAGAGACACTGACTGAACAGATTATCATAGAGAGAGAGAGAGAGACACTGACTGAACAGGGTATCACAGAGAGAGAGAGAGACACTGACTGAACAGGGTGTCACAGAGAGAGAGAGAGAGAGACACTGACTGAACAGGGTATCACAGAGAGAGAGAGAGAGAGACACTGACTGAGCAGGGGAACACAGAGAGAGAGAGAGAGAGAGATTGACTGACTGAAAAGGTTATCACAGTTAGAGAGAGAGAGACACTGACTGAACAGGGTATCACAGAGAGAGAGAGGGACACTGACTAAACAGGGTATCACAGGGAGAGAGTGAGAGACACTGACTGAACAGGGTATCACAGAGAGAGAGAGAGACACTGACTAAACTGGGTATCACGGAGAGAGAGAGAGAGACACTGACTGAAGAGTGTATCACAGAGAGAGAGGGAGACACTAACTGAACAGGGTATCACAGAGAGAGAGGGAGACACTGACTGAACATGGTATTGCAGAGAGAGAGATAGACACTGATTGAACAGGGTATCACAGAGAGAGAGACACTGACTGAACAGGGTATCACAGAGAGAGAGTGAGACACTGATTGAACAGGGTATCACAGAGCGAGAGATAGACACTGACCGAACAGGTATCACAGAGAGAGAGGGAGACACTGACTGCACAGGGTATCACAGAGACAGATAGAGAGAGACACTGACTGAACAGGGTATCACAGAGAGAGAGAGAGAGGGAGACGCTGATTGAACAGGGTATCACAGAGAGAGAGAGAGAGAGACACTGACTGAACAGGGTATCACAGAGAGAGAGAGAGAGACACTGACTGAACAGGGTATTGCAGAGAGAGAGATAGACACTGATTGAACATGGTATCACGGAGAGAGAGAGACAGACACTGACTGAACAGGGTATCACAGAAAGAGCGAGAGTGACATTGACTGAACAGGGTATCACAGAAAGAGAGAGAGAGACACTGACTGAACAGTGTATCACAGAGAGAGAGAGAGAGACACAGAATAATCAGGGTATCACAGAGAGAGAGAGAGACACTGACTGAACAGGGTATCACAGAGAGAGAGAGAGACACTGACTGAACAGGGTATCACAGAGAGAGAGAGAGAGTGAGACTGACTGAACAGGGTATCACAGAGAGAGAAAGAGCGAGAGAGAGACACTGACTGAACAGGGTATCACAGAGAGTGAAAGAGAGAGAGAGACTGACTGAACAGGGTATCACAGAGAGAGAGAGAGAGAAACACTGACTGAACAGGGTATCACAGAGATGGAGTGAGAGAGAGAGAGAGACTGACTGAACAGGGTATCACAGAGAGAGAGAGAGACAATGACTGAACAAGGTATCACAGAGAGAGAGGGAGAGACACTGACTGAACAGGGTATCACAGAGAGAGAGGGAGAGAGACACTGAGTGAACAGGGTATCACAGAGAGAGAGAGAGAGACACTGACTGAGCAGGGTATCACAGAGAGAGAGAGAGACACTGATTGAACAGGGTATCACAGAGAGATAGAGAGAGAGAGACACTGACTGAACAGGGTATCACAGAGAGAGAGAGAGACACTGACTGAACAGATTATCACAGAGAGAGAGAGAGAGACACTGACTGAACAGGGTATCACAGAGTGAGAGAGAGAGACACTGACTGAACAGGGCATCACAGAGAGAGAGAGAGAGAGACTGACTGAACAGGGTATTGCAGAGAGAGAGAGAGACACTCGTTGAACAGGGTATCAAAGAGAGAGAGAGAGAGACACTGACTGTACAGGGTATCACAGAGAGAGAGAGACACTGACTGAACAGGGGATCACAGAGAAAGAGAGAGAGAGAGAGACTGACTGACTGAAAAGGTTATCACAGAGAGAGAGAGAGAGACACAGACTGAAAAGGGTATCACAGAGAGAGAGAGACACACTGATTGAACAGGGTATCACAGAGAGAGAGAGAGAGAGACTGACTGAACAGGGTATCACGGAGGGAGAGAGAGAGAGAGAGACACTGACTGAACAGGGTATCACAGAGAGAGAAAGAGAGAGAGAGACTGACTGAACAGAGTATCTGTGAGAGACTGATAGAGACACTGACTGAACAGCGTATCTCAGAGAGAGAGAGAGCGACACTGACTGAACAGGGTATCACAGAGAGAGAGAGAGAGAGACACTGACTGAACAGGGTATCACAGAGAGAGTGGGCGACACTGACTGAACAGGGTATCACAGAGTGAGAGAGAGAGACACTGACTGAACAGGGTATCACAGAGAGAGAGAGAGACACTGACTGAACAGGGTATCACAGAGTGAGAGAGAGAGACACTGACTGAACAGGGTATCACAGAGAGAGAGAGAGACACTGTCTGAACTGGGTATCACAGAGAGGGAGAGAGACACTGACTGAACAGGGTATTGCAGAGAGAGAGAGAGACACTCGTTGAACAGGGTATCACAGAGAGAGAGAGAGAGACACTGACTGTACAGGGTATCACAGAGAGAGAGAGAGAGACACTGACTGAACAGGGTATCACAGAGAGAGAGGGAGAGACACTGACTGAACACAGTATCACAGAGAGAGAGAGAGAGACACTGACTGAACAGGGTATTGCAGAGAGAGAGAGAGACATTGATTGAACAGGGTATCTCAGAGTGAGAGAGAGAGACACTGACTGAACAGGGTATCACAGAGTGAGAGAGAGAGACACTGACTGAACAGGGTATCACAGAGAGAGAGAGAGACACTGACTGAACAGGGTATCACAGAGAGAGAGAGAGACACTGACTGAACAGGGTATCACAGAGAGAGAGAGAGAGACACTGACTGAACAGGGTATCACAGAGAGAGAGAGAATCTGACTGAACAGGGTATCACAGTGAGAGAGAGAGGGACACTGACTGAACAGGGTATGACAGAGACAGACAGAGAGACACTGACTGAACAGGGTATCACAGAGAGAGAGAGAGAGACACTTACTGAACAGGGTATCACAGAGAGAGAGAGAGAGAGACACTGACTGACCAGGGTATCACAGAGAGAGAGAGAGACACTGACTGAACAGGGTATGACAGAGAGAGAGAGAGAGACACTGACTGAACATGGTATCACAGAGAGAGAGAGACACTGACTGAACAGGCGATCTCAGAGAGAGAGAGAGAGAGAATGACTGAACAGGGTATCACAGAGAGACAGTTAGAGACACTGACTGAACAGGGTATCACAGAGCGAGAGAGAGGGAGACACTGACTGAACAGGGTATCACAGAGAGAGTGAGAGAGACACTGACTGAACAGGGTATCATAGAGAGAGAGAGAGAGACACTGACTGAACAGGGTATCACAGAGAGAGAGAGTAACTGACTGAACAGGGTATCACAGAGAGAGAGAGAGAGAGAGAGAGACACTGACTGAACAGGGAATCATAGAGAGAGAGAGAGACACTGACTGAACAGGGTTTCACAGAAAGAGAGAGACCCTGACTGAACAGGGTATCACTGAGAGAGAGAGAGACAATGACTGAACAGGGTATCACAGAAAGAGAGAGAGAGAGAGACACTGACTGAACAGGTTATCACAGAGAGAGAGAGAGAGAGAGAGACTGACGGAACAGGGTATCACAGAGAGAGAGATAGTCACGGACTGAACAGGGTATCACAGAGAGGGAGATAGAGAGACACTGACTGAACAGGGTATCACAGAGAGAGAGAGAGAGAGACACTGACTGAACAGGTTATCACAGAGAGAGAGAGCGAGAGAGAGACACTGACTGAACAGGGTATCACAGAGAGAGAGAGAGGCACTGACTGAACAGGGTATCACAGAGAGACAGAGAGAGATTCACTGAATGAACAGTGTATCACAGAGAGAGAGAGAGTGATTCACTGACTGAACAGGGTATCACAGAGAGAGAGAGAGACACTGACGGAACAGGTATCACAGAGAGAGAGAGAGAGACACTGACTGAACAGGGTATCACAGAGAGAGAGAGAGAGACACTGACTGAGCAGGTATCACAGAGAGAGAGAGAGAGACACTGACTGAACGGGGTATCACAGAGAGAGAGAGAGACACTGATTGAACAGGGTATCACAGAGAGAGAGAGAGAGACACTGACTGAACAGGGTATCACAGAGAGAGAGAGAGACACTGACAGAACAGGGTATCACAGAGGGAGAGAGAGAGACACTGATTGAACAGGTTATCACAGAGAGAGAGAGAGAGACACTGACTAAACAGGGTATCACAGAGAGAGAGCGAGAGACAGACTGACTGAACAGGTTATCACAGAGAGAGAGAGAGACACTGACTGTACAGGGTATCACAGAGAGAGAGAGAGAGAGAGTCACTGACTGAACAGGGTATCACAGAGAGACAGAGACACTGACTGAACAGGGTATCACAGAGAGAGAGAGAGAGAGACTCTGACTGAACATGGTAACACAGAGAGAGATAGAGAGAGACTGACTGAAAAGGTTGTCACAGAGAGAGAGAGAGACACTGACTGAACAGGGTATCACAGAGAGAGAGAGAGACACTGACTAAACAGGGTATCACAGAGAGAGAGAGAGACACTGACTGAACAGGGTATCACTGAGAGAGAGAGAGACACTGACTGAACAGGGAATCACAGAGAGAGAGAGACACTGACTGAACAGGGTATCACAGAGAGAGAGAGAGACACTGACTGAACAGGGTATCACAGAGAGAGAGAGAGATTCACCGACTGAACAGGGTATCACAGAGAGAGAGAGAGAGACACTGACTGAACAGGGTATCACAGAGAGAGAGAGAGAGAGACACTGACTGAACAGGGTATCACAGAGAGAGAGAGAGTCACTGACTGAACAGGGTATCACAGAGAGAGAGAGAAACTGACTGAACGGGGTATCACAGAGAGAGTGGGTGACACTGACTGCACAGGGTATCACAGAGAGAGAGAGAGAGACACTGACTGAACAGGGTATCACAGAGAGAGAGAGAGACACTGACTGAACTGGGTATGACAGAGAGAGAGAGAAACTGACTGAACTGGGTATCACAGAGAGAGAGAGAGACACTGACTGAACAGGGTATTGCAGAGAGAGAGTGAGACACTCGTTGAACAGGGTATCACAGAGAGAGAGAGAGAGAGAGACACTGACTGTACAGGATATCACACAGAGAGAGAGAGAGACACTGACTGAACAGGGTATCACAGAGAGAGAGAGAGAGACACTGACTGAACAGGGTATTGCAGAGAGAGAGAGAGACATTGATTGAACAGGGTATCACAGAGTGAGAGAGAGAGACACTGACTGAACAGGGTTTCACAGAGTGAGAGAGAGAGACACTGACTGAACAGGGTATCACAGAGAGAGAGAGAGACACTGACTGAACAGGGTATCACAGAGAGAGAGAGAGACACTGACTGAACAGGGTATCACAGAGAGAGAGAGAGAGACACTGACTGAACAGGGTATCACAGAGAGAGAGAGAATCTGACTGAACAGGGTATCACAGTGAGAGAGAGAGGGACACTGACTGAACAGGGTATGACAGAGACAGACAGAGAGACACTGACTGAACAGGGTATCACAAAGAGAGAGAGAGAGAGACACTGACTGAACAGGGTATCACAGAGAGAGAGACACTGACTGAACAGGGTATGACAGAGAGAGAGAGAGAGACACTGACTGAACATGGTATCACAGAGAGAGAGAGACACTGACTGAACAGGGTATCTCAGAGAGAGAGAGAGAGAGAATGACGGAACAGAGTATCACAGAGAGAGAGTTAGAGACACTGACTGAACAGGGTATCACAGAGCGAGAGATAGAGAGACACTGACTGAACAGGGTATCACAGAGAGAGTGAGAGAGACACTGACTGAACAGGGTATCATAGAGAGAGAGAGAGAGACACTGACTGAACAGGGTATCACAGAGAGAGAGAGTAACTGACTGAACAGGGTATCACAGAGAGATAGAAAGAGAGAGAGAGACACTGACTGAACAGGGAATCACAGAGAGAGAGAGAGACACTGACTGAACATGGTATCACAGAGAGAGAGAGAGACACTGACTGAACAGGGTATCACAGAGTGAGAGAGAGAGAGACACTGACTGAACAGGGTATCACAGAAAGAGAGAGAGAGAGAGACACTGACTGAACAGGTTATCACAGAGAGAGAGAGAGAGAGACACTGACTGAACAGGGTATCACAGAGAGAGAGAGAGACACGGACTGAACAGGGGATCACAGAGCGAGAGATAGAGAGACACTGACTGAACAGGGTATCACAGAGGGAGAGAGAGAGACACTGACTGAACAGGGTATCACAGAGAGAGAGAGAGAGAGAGAGAGACACTGACTGAACAGGGTATCACAGAGAGAGAGAGGCACTGACTGAACAGGGTATCACAGAGAGACAGAGAGAGATTCACTGAATGAAGAGGGTATCACAGAGAGTGAGAGAGTGTTTCACTGACTGAACAGGGTATCACAGAGAGAGAGAGAGACACTGACGGAACAGGTATCACAGAGAGAGAGACACTGACTGAACAGGGTATCACAGAGCGAGAGAGAGAGACACTGACTGAGCAGGTATCACAGAGAGAGTGAGAGAGTCACTGACTGAACAGGGTATCACAGAGAGAGAGACAGAGACACTGACTGAACAGGGTATCACAGAGAGAGAGAGAGAGAGACTCTGACTGAACAGGGTAACACAGAGAGAGAGAGAGAGAGACTGACTGAAAAGATTGTCACAGAGAGAGAGAGAGACACTGACTGAACAGGGTATCACAGAGAGAGAGAGAGACACTGACTAAACAGGGTATCACAGAGAGAGAGAGAGAGAGAGACACTGACTGAACAGGGTATCACTGAGAGAGAGAGAGACACTGACTGAACAGGGAATCACAGAGAGAGAGAGACACTGACTGAACAGGGTATCACAGAGAGAGAGAGAGACACTGACTGAACAGGGTATCACAGAGAGAGAGAGAGATTCACCGACTGAACAGGGTATCACAGAGAGAGAGAGAGAGACACTGACTGAACAGGGTATCACAGAGAGAGAGCGAGATAGAGACTGACTGTACACGTTATCACAGAGAGAGAGAGAGACACTGACTGAACAGGGTATCACGCAGAGAGAGAGAGAGAGTCACTGACTGAACAGGTTATCACAGAGAGAGAGACAGAGACACTGACTGAACAGGGTATCACAGAGAGAGAAAGTGAGAGACTCTGACTGAACAGGGTAACACAGAGAGAGAGAGAGAGAGACTGACTGAAAAGGTTATCACAGAGAGAGGGAGAGAGACACTGACTGAACAGGGTATCACAGAGAGAGAGAGAGACACTGACTAAACAGGGTATCACAGAGAGAGAGAGAGAGACACTGACTAAACAGGGAATCATAGAGAGAGATAGAGAGACACTGACTGAACAGTGTATCACAGAGAGAGAGGGAGACACTGTCTGAACAGGGTATCACAGAGAGAGAGAGACACTGACTCAACAGGTATCACAGAGAGAGAGAGAGACACTGAATGAACAGGGTATCACAGAGAGAGAGAGTGAGACACTGACTGAACAGGGTATCACAGAGAGAGGCAGAGAGAGACACAGACTGAACAGGGTATCACAGAGAGAGGGAGAGAGTCACTGACTGAACAGGGTATCTCAGAGAGAGAGAGAGAGACGCTGACTGAACAGGGTATCACAGAGAGAGAGAGAGAGAGACTGACTGAAGAGGGTATCACTGAGAGAGAGAGAGACACTGACTGAACAGGGTATCACAGAGAGAGAGAGAGAGACACTGAATGAACAGGGTATCACAGAGAGAGAGAGAGAGACACTGACTGAACAGGGTATCACAGAGAGAGAGAGAGAGAGAGACACTGACTGAACAGGGTATCACCGAGAAAGGGAGAGAGACTCTGACTGAACAGGGTATCACAGAGAGAGAGAGAGAGACACTGACTGAACAGAGTATCACAGAGTGAGAGAGAGAGAGACTGACTGAACAGGGTATCACTGAGAGAGAGAGAGACACTGACTGAACAGGGTATCAGAGAGAGAGAGAGAGACACTGACTGAACAGGGTATCAAAGAGAGAGAAAGAGAGACACTGACTGAACAGGGTAACACAGAGAGAGAGACAGAGACAGAGAAACTGACTGAAAAGGTTATCACACAGAGAGAGAGAGAGACACTGACTAAATAGGGTATCACACAGAGGTAGAGAGTGACACTGACTGAACAGTGTATCACAGAGAGAGAGGGAGACACTCACTGAACAGGGTATCACAGAGAGAGAGAGAGACACTGACTGAACAGGGTATCACAGAGAGAGAGAGACACTGACTGAACAGGGTATCACAGAGAGAGAGAGAGAGAGACCCTGACTGATCAGGGTATCACAGAGAGAGAGAGAGAGAGAGACACTGACTGAACAGGGTATCACAGAGAGAGAGAGACACTGACTGAACAGGTATCACAGAGAGAGAGAGAGACACTGACTGAACAGTGTATCACAGAGCGAGAGAGTGAGACACTGACTGAACAGGTATCACAGAGAGAGAGAGAGAGAGAGACACTGACTGAACAGGGTATCACAGAGAGTGAGAGAGTGTTTCACTGACTGAACAGGGTATCACAGAGAGAGAGAGAGACACTGACGGAACAGGTATCACAGAGAGAGAGAGAGAGACACTGACTGAACAGAGTATCACAGAGCGAGAGAGAGAGACACTGACTGAGCAGGTATCACAGAGAGAGAGAGAGAGACACTGACTGAACGGGGTATCACAGAGAGAGAGAGAGACACTGATTGAACAGGGTATCACAGAGAGAGAGCGAGAGAGAGACTGACTGAACAGGTTATCACAGAGAGAGAGAGAGACACTGACTGAACAGGGTATCACAGAGAGAGAGAGTGAGAGAGTCACTGACTGAACAGAGTATCACAGAGAGAGAGACAGAGACACTGACTGAACAGGGTATCACAGAGAGAGAGAGAGAGAGACTCTGACTGAACAGGGTATTGCAGAGAGAGAGAGTGACACTGATTGAACAGGGTATCACAGAGAGAGAGCGAGCCACTGAATGAACAGGGTTTCACAGAGAGAGAGAGAGAGACACTGACTGAACAGGGTATCACAGAGAGAGAGAGAGAGAGACACTGACTGAACAGGGTATCACAGAGAGAGAGAGAGACACTGACTGAACAGGGTATCACAGAGGGAGAGAGACACTGACTCAACAGGTATCACAGAGAGAGAGAGAGAGACACTGACTGAACAGGGTATTACAGAGCGACAGTGAGAGACACTGACTGAACAGGTATCACAGAGAGAGAGAGAGAGACACTGACTGAACAGGGTATCACAGAGAGAGAGAGAGACACTGACTGAACAGGGTATCACAGAGAGAGAGAGAGAGACACTGACTGAACAGGGTATCACAGAGAGAGAGAGAGAGAGAGACACTGACTGAACGGAGTATCACAGAGAGAGAGAGAGAGACACTGACTGAACAAGGTATCACAGAGAGAGATAGAGACACTGACTGAACAGGGTATCACAGAGAGAGAGATAGAGTGACATTGACTGAACAGGGTATCACAGAGAGAGTGAGAGAGACACTGACTGAACACGGTATCACAGAGAGAGAGAGAGAGAGAGACACTGACTGAACAGGGTATCACAGAGAGAGAGAGAGACACTGACTGAACAGGGTATCACAGAGATAGAGAGACACTGACTGACCAGCGTATCAATGAGAGAGAGAGAGACACTGACTGAACAGGGTATCACAGAGAGAGGCACTTACTGAACAGGGTATCACAGAGAGACAGAGAGAGATTCACTGAATGAACAGGGTATCACAGAGAGAGAGAGAGTGATTCACTGACTGAACAGGGTATCACAGAGAGAGAGAGAGACACTGACGGAACAGGTATCACAGAGAGAGAGAGAGAGACACTGACTGAACAGGGTATCACAGAGCGAGAGAGAGAGACACTGACTGAGCAGGTATCACAGCGAGAGAGAGAGAGACACTCACTGAACGGGGTATCACAGAGAGAGAGAGAGACACTGATTGAACAGGGTATCACAGAGAGAGAGAGAGAGAGACACTGACTGAACAGGGTATCAGAGAGAGAGAGAGAGAGAGAGACACTGACAGAACAGGGTATCAAAGAGAGAGAGAGAGAGACACTGACTGAACAGGTTATCACAGAGAGAGAGAGAGACACTGACTGAACAGGGTATCACAGAGAGAGAGAGACACTGACTGAACAGGGTATCACAGAGAGAGAGAGAGAGACACTGACTGAACAGGGTATCACAGAGAGAGAGAGAGAGAGAGACACTGAGTGATCAGGTTATCACAGAGAGAAAGAGAGACACTGACTGAACAGGGTATCACAGAGAGAGAGAGACACTGACTGAACAGGGTATCACAGAGAGAGAGTGAGACACTGACTGAACTGGGTATCACAGAGAGAGAGAGAGAGATTCACTGACTGAACAGGGTATCACAGAGAGAGAGAGAGAGACACTGATTAAACAGGGTATCACAGAGAGAGAGCGAGAGAGAGACTGACTGAACAGGGTATCACAGAGAGAGAGAGAGACACTGACTGAACAGGGTATCACAGAGAGAGAGAGTGAGAGAGTCACTGACTGAACAGGGTATCACAGAGAGAGAGACAGAGACACTGACTGAACAGGGTATCACAGAGAGAGAGAGAGAGAGACTGACTGAAAAGGTTATCACAGAGAGAGAGAGACACTCACTGAACAGGGTATCACAGAGAGAGAGAGAGACACTGACTAAACAGGGTATCACAGAGAGAGAGAGAGAGAGAGACACTGACTGAACAGGGTATGACAGAGAGAGAGAGAGACTCTGACTGAACAGGGTATCACAGAGAGAGAGAGACACTGACTGAACAGGGTATCACAGAGAGAGAGAGAGAGACACTGACTGAACAGGGTATCACAGAGAGAGAGAGAGATTCACCGACTGAACAGGGTATCACAGAGAGAGAGAGAGAGACACTGACTGAACAGGGTATCACAGTGAGAGAGCGAGAGAGAGACTGACTGAACAGGTTATCACAGAGATAGAGAGAGACACTGACTGAACAGGGTATCACACAGAGAGAGAGAGAGAGAGTCACTGACTGAACAGGGTATCACAGAGCGAGAGACAGAGACACTGTCTGAACAGGGTATCACAGAGAAAGTGAGAGACTCTGACTGAGCAGGGTAACACAGAGAGAGAGAGAGTGAGACTGACTTAAAAGGTTATCACAGAGAGAGAGAGAGAGACACTGACTGAACAGGGTATCACAGAGAGAGAGAGAGATACTGACTAAACAGGGTATCACACAGAGAGAGAGAGAGACACTGACTAAACAGGGTATCATAGAGAGAGAGAGAGAGACACTGACTGAACATGGTATCACAGAGAGAGAGAGAGAGACACTGACTGAACAGGGTATCACAGAGAGAGAGAGAGAGACACTGACTGAACAGGGTATCACAGAGAGAGAGAGAGAGACACTGACTGAACAGGTATCACAGAGAGAGAGAGAGACACTGAATGAACAGGGTATCACAGACAGAGAGAGAGAGACACTTTCTGAACAGGGTATCACAGAGAGTGAGAGAGAGAGACACTGACTGAACAGGGTATCACAGAGAGAGAGAGAGACACTGACTAATTAGGGTATCACACAGAGGTAGAGTGTGACACTGACTGAACAGTGTATCACAGAGAGAGAGGGAGACACTCACTGAACAGGGTATCACAGAGAGAGAGAGAGACACTGACTGAACAGGGTATCACAGAGAGAGAGAGAGAGACACTGACTGAACAGGGTATCACAGAGAGAGAGAGAGAGAGACCCTGACTGATCAGGGTATCACAGAGAGAGAGAGAGAGAGACACTGACTGAACAGGGTATCACAGAGAGAGAGAGACACTGACTGAACAGGTATCACAGAGAGAGAGAGAGAGAGACACTGACTGAACAGGGTATCACAGAGCGAGAGGGAGAGACACTGACTGAACAGGTATCACAGAGAGAGAGAGAGAGACACTGACTGAACAGGGTATCACAGAGAGAGAGAGACACTGACTGAACAGGGTATCACAGAGAGAGAGAGAGAGACACTGACTGAACAGGGTATCACAGAGAGAGAGAGAGAGAGAGACACTGACTGAACAGGGTATCACAGAGAGAGAGAGAGAGAGAGACACTGACTGAACAGGGTATCACAGAGAGAGAGAGAGTGACATTGACTGAGCAGTGTATCACAGAGAGAGAGAGAGACACTGACTGAACAGGGTATCACAGAGAGAGAGAGACACTGACTGAACAGGGTATCACAGAGAGAGAGATAGAGACACTGACTGAACAGGGTATCACAGAGAGAGAGAGAGACACTGACTGAACAGGGTATCACAGAGAGAGAGAGAGACACTGACTGAACAGGGTATCACAGAGAGAGACAGAGACACTGATAAACAGGGTATCACAGAGAGAGAGAGAGAGACACTGACTGAACAGGGTATCACAGAGAGAGAGAGAGACACTGACTGAACAGGGTATCACAGAGAGTGAGAGAGAGACACTGATTGAACAGAGTATCACGGAGAGAGAGAGAGAGAGACACTGACTGAACAGGGAATCACAGAGAGAGAGAGAGAGAGACACTAACTGAACAGGGTATCACAGTGAGAGAGCGACACTGACTGAACAGGTATCACAGAGAGAGAGAGAGAGACACTGACTGAACAGGGTATTACAGAGCGAGAGTGAGAGACACTGACTGAAAAGGTATCACAGAGAGAGAGAGAGAGACACTGACTGAACAGGGTATCACAGAGAGAGAGAGAGACACTGACTGAACAGGGTATCACAGAGAGAGAGAGAGAGACACTGACTGAACAGGGTATCACAGAGAGAGAGTGAGAGAGAGACACTGACTGAACAGGGTATCAAAGAGAGAGGGAGAGAGACACTGACTGAACAGGGTATCACAGAGAGAGATAGAGACACTGACTTAACAGGGTATCACAGAGAGAGAGATAGAGTGACATTGACTGAACAGGGTATCACAGAGAGAGTGAGAGAGACACTGACTGAACAGGGTATCACAGAGAGAGAGAGAGAGAGGGACACTTACTGAACAGGGTATCACAGAGAGAGAGAGAGACACTGACTGAACAGCGTATCACAGAGAGAGAGAGAGACAATGACTGAACAGGGTATCACAGAGAGAGAGAGAGAGAGACACTGACTGAACAGGGTATCACAGAGAGAGAGAGAGACACTGACAGAACAGGGTATCACAGAGAGAGAGAGAGAGACACTGACTGAACAGGGTATCACAGAGAGAGAGAGAGACACTGACTGAACAGGGTATCACAGAGAGAGAGAGACACTGACTGAACAGGGTATCACAGAGAGAGAGAGAGACACTGACAGAACAGGGTATCACAGAGAGAGAGAGAGAGACACTGACTGAACAGGGTATCACAGAGAGAGAGAGAGACACTGACTGAAGAGAGTATCACAGAGAGAGAGAGACACTGACAGAACAGGGTATCACAAAGAGAGAGAGAGAGACACTGACTGAACAGGGTATCACAGAGAGAGAGAGAGAGAGAGACACTGATTGAACAGGTTATCACAGAGAGCGAGAGAGAGACACTGACTGAACATAGTATCACAGAGAGAGAGAGACACTGACTGAACAGGGAATCACAGAGAGAGATAGAGCGATTCACCGACTGAACAGGGTATCACAGAGAGAGAGAGAGAGACACTGACTAAACAGGGTATCACAGAGAGAGAGCGAGACAGAGACTGACTGAACAGGTTATCACAGAGAGAGAGAGAGACACTGACTGAACAGGGTATCACAGAGAGAGAGAGTGAGAGAGTCACTGACTGAACAGGGTATCACAGAGAGAGAGACAGAGACACTGACTGAACAGGGTATCACAGAGAGAGAGAGAGAGAGACTCTGACTGAACAGGGTAACACAGAGAGAGAGAGAGAGAGACTGACTGAAAAGATTGTCACAGAGAGAGAGAGAGACACTGACTGAACAGGGTATCACAGAGAGAGAGAGAGACACTGACTAAACAGGGTATCACAGAGAGAGAGAGAGAGAGAGACACTGACTGAACAGGGTATCACTGAGAGAGAGAGAGACACTGACTGAACAGGGAATCACAGAGAGAGAGAGACACTGACTGAACAGGGTATCACAGAGAGAGAGAGAGACACTGACTGAACAGGGTATCACAGAGAGAGAGAGAGATTCACCGACTGAACAGGGTATCACAGAGAGAGAGAGAGAGACACTGACTGAACAGGGTATCACAGAGAGAGAGCGAGATAGAGACTGACTGTACACGTTATCACAGAGAGAGAGAGAGACACTGACTGAACAGGGTATCACGCAGAGAGAGAGAGAGAGTCACTGACTGAACAGGTTATCACAGAGAGAGAGACAGAGACACTGACTGAACAGGGTATCACAGAGAGAGAAAGTGAGAGACTCTGACTGAACAGGGTAACACAGAGAGAGAGAGAGAGAGACTGACTGAAAAGGTTATCACAGAGAGAGGGAGAGAGACACTGACTGAACAGGGTATCACAGAGAGAGAGAGAGACACTGACTGAACAGGGTATCACAGAGAGAGAGAGAGAGACACTGACTGAACAGGGTATCACAGAGAGAGAGAGAGAGAGACCCTGACTGATCAGGGTATCACAGAGAGAGAGAGAGAGAGACACTGACTGAACAGGGTATCACAGAGAGAGAGAGACACTGACTGAACAGGTA
Source organism: Cetorhinus maximus (assembly GCF_964194155.1). Taxonomy (NCBI): domain Eukaryota; kingdom Metazoa; phylum Chordata; class Chondrichthyes; order Lamniformes; family Cetorhinidae; genus Cetorhinus; species Cetorhinus maximus. The sequence goes on along the minus strand of NC_135900.1, from coordinate 75,965,102 downwards.
TCACAGAGAGAGAGAGAGAGAGACACTGACTGAACAGGGTATCACAGAGCGAGAGGGAGAGACACTGACTGAACAGGTATCACAGAGAGAGAGAGAGAGACACTGACTGAACAGGGTATCACAGAGAGAGAGAGACACTGACTGAACAGGGTATCACAGAGAGAGAGAGAGAGACACTGACTGAACAGGGTATCACATAGAGAGAGAGAGAGAGAGACACTGACTGAACAGGGTATCACAGAGAGAGAGAGAGAGAGAGACACTGACTGAACAGGGTATCACATTGAGAGAGAGTGACATTGACTGAGCAGTGTATCACAGAGAGAGAGAGAGACACTGACTGAACAGGGTATCACAGAGAGAGAGAGACACTGACTGAAAAGGTATCACAGAGAGAGAGAGAGAGACACTGACTGAACAGGGTATCACAGAGAGAGAGAGAGACACTGACTGAACAGGGTATCACAGAGAGAGAGAGAGAGACACTGACTGAACAGGGTATCACAGAGAGAGAGTGAGAGAGAGACACTGACTGAACAGGGTATCAAAGAGAGAGAGAGAGAGACACTGACTGAACAGGGTATCACAGAGAGAGATAGAGACACTGACTGAACAGGGTATCACAGAGAGAGAGTGAGAGAGAGACACTGACTGAACAGGGTATCAAAGAGAGAGAGAGAGAGACACTGACTGAACAGGGTATCACAGAGAGAGAGTGAGAGAGAGACACTGACTGAACAGGGTATCAAAGAGAGAGAGAGAGAGACACTGACTGAACAGGGTATCACAGAGAGAGATAGAGACACTGACTGAACAGGGTATCACAGAGAGAGAGATAGAGTGACATTGACTGAACAGGGTATCACAGAGAGAGTGAGAGAGAAACTGACTGAACAGGGTATCACAGAGAGAGAGAGAGAGAGGGACACTGACTGAACAGGGTATCACAGAGAGAGAGAGAGACACTGACTGAACAGGGTATCACAGAGAGAGAGAGAGACAATGACTGAACAGGGTATCACAGAGAGAGAGAGAGAGAGACACTGACTGAACAGGGTATCACAGAGAGAGAGAGAGACACTGACAGAACAGGGTATCACAGAGAGAGAGAGAGAGACACTGACTGAACAGGGTATCACAGAGAGAGAGAGAGGCACTGACTGAACAGGGTATCACAGAGAGAGAGAGACACTGACTGAACAGGGTATCACAGAGAGAGAGAGAGACACTGACAGAACAGGGTATCACAGAGAGAGAGAGAGAGACACTGACTGAACAGGGTATCACAGAGAGAGAGAGAGACACTGACTGAACAGGGTATCACAGAGAGAGAGAGACACTGACTGAACAGGGTATCACAGAGAGAGAGAGAGAGAGACACTGACTGAACAGGGTATCACAGAGAGAGAGAGCGAGAGAGACACTGATTGAACAGGTTATCACAGAGAGCGAGAGAGAGACACTGACTGAACATAGTATCACAGAGAGAGAGAGACACTGACTGAACAGGGAATCACAGAGAGAGAGAGAGACACTGACTGAACAGGGTATCACAGAGAGAGAGAGAGCGATTCACCGACTGAACAGGGTATCACAGAGAGAGAGAGAGAGACACTGACTAAACAGGGTATCACAGAGAGAGAGCGAGAGAGAGACTGACTGAACAGGTTATCACAGAGAGAGAGAGAGAGACACTGACTGAACAGGGTATCACAGAGAGAGAGAGTGAGAGAGTCACTGACTGAACAGGGTATCACAGAGAGAGAGACAGAGACACTGACTGAACAGGGTATCACAGAGAGAGAGAGAGAGAGACTCTGACTGAACAGGGTAACACAGAGAGAGAGAGAGAGAGACTGACTGAAAAGATTGTCACATAGAGAGAGAGAGACACTGACTGAACAGGGTATCACAGAGAGAGAGAGAGACACTGACTAAACAGGGTATCACAGAGAGAGAGAGAGAGAGAGACACTGACTGAACAGGGTATCACTGAGAGAGAGAGAGACACTGACTGAACAGGGAATCACAGAGAGAGAGAGACACTGACTGAACAGGGTATCACAGAGAGAGAGAGAGACACTGACTGAACAGGGTATCACAGAGAGAGAGAGAGATTCACCGACTGAACAGGGTATCACAGAGAGAGAGAGAGAGACACTGACTGAACAGGGTATCACAGAGAGAGAGCGAGGTAGAGACTGACTGTACACGTTATCACAGAGAGAGAGAGAGACACTGACTGAACAGGGTATCACGCAGAGAGAGAGAGAGAGTCACTGACTGAACAGGTTATCACAGAGAGAGAGACAGAGACACTGACTGAACAGGGTATCACAGAGAGAGAAAGTGAGAGACTCTGACTGAACAGGGTAACACAGAGAGAGAGAGAGAGAGACTGACTGAAAAGGTTATCACAGAGAGAGGGAGAGAGACACTGACTGAACAGGGTATCACAGAGAGAGAGAGAGACACTGACTAAACAGGGTATCACAGAGAGAGAGAGAGAGACACTGACTAAACAGGGAATCATAGAGAGAGAGAGAGAGACACTGACTGAACAGTGTATCACAGAGAGAGAGGGAGACACTGACTGAACAGGGTATCACAGAGAGAGAGAGAGAGACACTGACTCAACAGGTATCACAGAGAGAGAGAGAGACACTGAATGAACAGGGTATCACAGAGAGAGAGAGTGAGACACTGACTGAACAGGGTATCACAGAGAGAGGCAGAGAGAGACACAGACTGAACAGGGTATCACAGAGAGAGGGAGAGAGACACTGACTGAACAGGGTATCTCAGAGAGAGAGAGAGAGACGCTGACTGAACAGGGTATCACAGAGAGAGAGAGAGAGAGACTGACTGAAGAGGGTATCACTGAGAGAGAGAGAGACACTGACTGAACAGGGTATCACAGAGAGAGAGAGAGAGACACTGAATGAACAGGGTATCACAGAGAGAGAGAGAGAGACACTGACTGAACAGGGTATCACAGAGAGAGAGAGAGAGAGAGACACTGACTGAACAGGGTATCACCGAGAAAGGGAGAGAGACTCTGACTGAACAGGGTATCACAGAGAGAGAGAGAGAGAGACACTGACTGAACAGAGTATCACAGAGTGAGAGAGAGAGAGACTGACTGAACAGGGTATCACTGAGAGAGAGAGAGACACTGACTGAACAGGGTATCACAGAGAGAGAGAGAGACACTGACTGAACAGGGTATCAAAGAGAGAGAAAGAGAGACACTGACTGAACAGGGTAACACAGAGAGAGAGACAGAGACAGAGAAACTGACTGAAAAGGTTATCACACAGAGAGAGAGAGAGACACTGACTGAACAGGTTATCACAGAGAGAGAGAGAGACACTGACTAAATAGGGTATCACACAGAGGTAGAGAGTGACACTGACTGAACAGTGTATCACAGAGAGAGAGGGAGACACTCACTGAACAGGGTATCACAGAGACAGAGAGAGACACTGACTGAACAAGGTATCACAGAGAGAGAGAGAGAGACACTGACTGAACAGGGTATCACAGAGAGAGAGAGAGAGAGACCCTGACTGATCAGGGTATCACAGAGAGAGAGAGAGAGAGACACTGACTGAACAGGGTATCACAGAGAGAGAGAGACACTGACTGAACAGGTATCACAGAGAGAGAGAGAGAGACACTGACTGAACAGGGTATCACAGAGCGAGAGAGTGAGACACTGACTGAACAGGTATCACAGAGAGAGAGAGAGAGACACTGACTGAACAGGGTATCACAGAGAGAGAGAGAGACAATGACTGAACAGGGTATCACAGAGAGAGAGAGAGAGAGACACTGACTGAACAGGGTATCACAGAGAGAGAGAGAGACACTGACAGAACAGGGTATCACAGAGAGAGAGAGAGAGACACTGACTGAACAGGGTATCACAGAGAGAGAGAGAGACACTGACTGAACAGGGTATCACAGAGAGAGAGAGACACTGACTGAACAGGGTATCACAGAGAGAGAGAGAGAGACACTGACTGAACAGGGTATCACAGAGAGAGAGAGAGAGAGAGACACTGATTGAACAGGTTATCACAGAGAGCGAGAGAGAGACACTGACTGAACATAGTATCACAGAGAGAGAGAGACACTGACTGAACAGGGAATCACAGAGAGAGAGAGAGACACTGACTGAACAGGGTATCACAGAGATAGAGAGAGCGATTCACCGACTGAACAGGGTATCACAGAGAGAGAGAGAGAGACACTGACTAAACAGGGTATCACAGAGAGAGAGCGAGAGAGAGACTGACTGAACAGGTTATCACAGAGAGAGAGAGAGACACTGACTGAACAGGGTATCACAGAGAGAGAGAGTGAGAGAGTCACTGACTGAACAGGGTATCACAGAGAGAGAGACAGAGACACTGACTGAACAGGGTATCACAGAGAGAGAGAGAGAGAGACTCTGACTGAACAGGGTAACACAGAGAGAGAGAGAGAGAGACTGACTGAAAAGATTGTCACAGAGAGAGAGAGAGACACTGACTGAACAGGGTATCACAGAGAGAGAGAGAGACACTGACTAAACAGGGTATCACAGAGAGAGAGAGAGAGAGAGACACTGACTGAACAGGGTATCACTGAGAGAGAGAGAGACACTGACTGAACAGGGAATCACAGAGAGAGAGAGACACTGACTGAACAGGGTATCACAGAGAGAGAGAGAGACACTGACTGAACAGGGTATCACAGAGAGAGAGAGAGATTCACCGACTGAACAGGGTATCACAGAGAGAGAGAGAGAGACACTGACTGAACAGGGTATCACAGAGAGAGAGCGAGATAGAGACTGACTGTTCACGTTATCACAGAGAGAGAGAGAGACACTGACTGAACAGGGTATCACGCAGAGAGAGAGAGAGAGTCACTGACTGAACAGGGTATCACAGAGAGAGAAAGTGAGAGACTCTGACTGAACAGGGTAACACAGAGAGAGAGAGAGAGAGACTGACTGAAAAGGTTATCACAGAGAGAGGGAGAGAGACACTGACTGAACTGGGTATCACAGAGAGAGAGAGAGACACTGACTAAACAGGGTATCACAGAGAGAGAGAGAGAGACACTGACTAAACAGGGAATCATAGAGAGAGAGAGAGAGACACTGACTGAACAGTGTATCACAGAGAGAGAGGGAGACACTGTCTGAACAGGGTATCACAGAGAGAGAGAGAGAGACACTGACTCAACAGGTATCACAGAGAGAGAGAGAGACACTGAATGAACAGGGTATCACAGAGAGAGAGAGTGAGACACTGACTGAACAGGGTATCACAGAGAGAGGCAGAGAGAGACACAGACTGAACAGGGTATCACAGAGAGAGGGAGAGAGACACTGACTGAACAGGGTATCTCAGAGAGACAGAGAGAGACGCTGACTGAACAGGGTATCACAGAGAGAGAGAGAGACTGACTGAAGAGGGTATCACTGAGAGAGAGAGAGACACTGACTGAACAGGGTATCACAGAGAGAGAGAGAGAGACACTGAATGAACAGGGTATCACAGAGAGAGAGAGAGAGACACTGACTGAACAGGGTATCACAGAGAGAGAGAGAGAGAGAGACACTGACTGAACAGGGTATCACCGAGAAAGGGAGAGAGACTCTGACTGAACAGGGTATCACAGAGAGAGAGAGAGAGACACTGACTGAACAGAGTATCACAGAGTGAGAGAGAGAGAGACTGACTGAACAGGGTATCACTGAGAGAGAGAGAGACACTGACTGAACAGGGTATCACAGAGAGAGAGAGAGACACTGACTGAACAGGGTATCAAAGAGAGAGAAAGAGAGACACTGACTGAACAGGGTAACACAGAGAGAGAGACAGAGACAGAGAAACTGACTGAAAAGGTTATCACACAGAGAGAGAGAGAGACACTGACTGAACAGGGTATCACAGAGAGAGAGAGAGACACTGACTAAATAGGGTATCACACAGAGGTAGAGAGTGACACTGACTGAACAGTGTATCACAGAGAGAGAGGGAGACACTCACTGAACAGGGTATCACAGAGAGAGAGAGAGACACTGACTGAACAGGGTATCACAGAGAGAGAGAGACACTGACTGAACAGGTATCACAGAGAGAGAGAGAGAGACACTGACTGAACAGGGTATCACAGAGAGAGAGAGAGACAATGACTGAACAGGGTATAACAGAGAGAGAGAGAGAGACACTGACTGAACAGGGTATCACAGAGAGAGAGAGAGAGAGAGACACTGACTGAACAGGGTATCACAGAGAGAGAGAGAGAGACATTGACTGAGCAGGGTATCACAGAGACAGAGAGAGACACTGACTGAACAGGGTATCACAGAGAGAGAGGGAGACACTCACTGAACAGGGTATCACAGAGAGAGAGAGAGACACTGACTGAACAGGGTATCACAGAGAGAGAGAGACACTGACTGAACAGGGTATCACAGAGAGAGAGAGACACTGACTGAACAGGGTATCACAGAGAGAGAGATAGAGACACTGACTGAACAGGGTATCACAGAGAGAGAGAGAGACACTGACTGAACAGGGTATCACAGAGAGAGAGAGAGACACTGACTGAACAGGGTATCACAGAGAGAGAGAGAGAGACACTGATAAACAGGGTATCACAGAGAGTGAGAGAGAGACACTGACTGAACAGGGTATCACAGAGAGAGAGAGAGCCACTGACTGAACAGGGTTTCACAGAGAGAGAGAGAGAGACACTGACTGAACAGGGTATCACAGAGAGAGAGAGAGAGAGACACTGACTGAACAGGGTATCACAGAGAGAGAGAGAGACACTGACTGAACAGGGTATCACAGAGGGAGAGAGACACTGACTCAACAGGTATCACAGAGAGAGAGAGAGAGACACTGACTGAACAGGGTATTACAGAGCGACAGTGAGAGACACTGACTGAACAGGTATCACAGAGAGAGAGAGAGAGACACTGACTGAACAGGGTATCACAGAGAGAGAGAGAGAGACACTGACTGAACAGGGTATCACAGAGAGAGAGAGAGAGACACTGACTGAACAGGGTATCACAGAGAGAGAGAGAGAGAGAGACACTGACTGAACGGAGTATCACAGAGAGAGAGAGAGAGACACTGACTGAACAGGGTATCACAGAGAGAGATAGAGACACTGACTGAACAGGGTATCACAGAGAGAGAGATAGAGTGACATTGACTGAACAGGGTATCACAGAGAGAGTGAGAGAGACACTGACTGAACACGGTATCACAGAGAGAGAGAGAGAGAGAGACACTGACTGAACAGGGTATCACAGAGAGAGAGAGAGACACTGACTGAACAGGGTATCACAGAGATAGAGAGACACTGACTGACCAGGGTA